>NW_012116021.1:1029489-1031214 GCF_000951035.1 Colobus angolensis palliatus | reverse complement strand
AGTGCAGTGGCGCGATCTCGGCTTGATGCAAGCTTCGCCTCCCAGGTTCACGCCATTCTCCTGCCTCAGCCTCCCCAGCAGCTGGGACTACAGGTGCCCGCTACCATGTCCAGCTAATATTTTTGTATTTTTAGTAGAGATGGGGTTTCACCATGTTAGCCAGGATGATCTCGATCTCCTGACCTCATGATCCACCCGCCTTGGCCTCCCAAAGTGCTGGGATTACAGGCGTGAGCCACCGTGCCCGGCCCTTATGTCATTTTTTAATCTCTAATAGTGCTGACAAACTTCTATCATGTTGAGTCCTGTAACCACAGAACTTAGCCCAAAGACCATTAAGATCCTCTCCAGCTAGGTAATAAGCCATACAGAAGTTCAAACTGCTCCCTTGGCCTTACTGCTGCTTCTTGATGAGGTTAAATGAAATTTATGATTTAAGCTGTTTTTACATTTTAGGTTATCACAAACTGCTGACTAAGAGTGTGGCTGAGACTCCAGTGCATAAGCAGATTTCCAAAAGGCTGTTGCATAGACAAATCAAGGGCAGGTGAGTGATACCCCATCCAGGCTTCTTCATACACCCACACCACCTCAAAGCGACCTTGTGGGCCACTACTTGGCTTCTCTTGACCTTCATGATTTAAATCTTAACTATGTTGCTTAAAACCAAAGAACAGTCTATAAGCTCTCCATGGGAGCAGTAGAACCATATAAAATGTACACTTGTCTGGCCTCAATTATTTTGAGATTTATCCATGTTGCTGCATGTAGTAGTTCATCCTGTTTTATTGCTGAGAAGTATTCCATGGAATAGATACTCCACTGTTTTTAAATCCATTCATCTGTGAACATGGGGAAGGTGGAAGTCTGGGATCCCAACTCAGCCTTTGCTGACAGAGGTGTGGGTGGGGCTGCAGTTTTTTCTGCAGCGATTGGTTGGAGTAGGGCAATTGCTGTCTCAAAGTTTTCTGTCTTGCTTGGCTGACCCTTTCCTAGTTCTTTGGCTTGAGAGCTCTCCTTCCTTGGGGCATCTATAGTCTGCTCCTGGTATACCTGAGTTGTCAGCTTCTCTGGCACCCAGTCTAGGGGTGCAGGCAGCAAACAGAAAACCCAGGGAGTTCACTGCCCTCCTCAGTCCCAAAGTCCCCAGCCAGGCTGCCTTCTTCTCTCTGCCTTTCAGAATTGTCTTCCGCTCATTGTATAGATAATGTCACGGGTTTTTAGCTTGATTTCAAGGATAATAGAAGCACACCTACTTCATTTTGTCAGGAACCCATCGTGACATTATTTGTATATGGATTTTACACATTTGTGAAGTTTATAGGTTAAATTGCAAAAAGTGAAATTGGTGGGTCAGAGACATATATATATTTTTAATTAAATTTTTTATAAAGTCCTTGACACATTGGCAGAAATTAAGTCTCTTAAACAGAAACTTGAATGTTGCTGCTCATTACTGTGATAGTCTAATAGTTTAGTATAAGTTTTTAATACATTAATGGGGTTTACAATTCTGAGGTTGTAAAATTGCTTTCCAAAAAAAAAAAACAAAAGCAAAACAAAGCCACATTCTAACCATCTCACTCTTTTTTTGAGTCAGTCTCGCTCTGTCACTCAGGCTGGAGTGCAGTGGCACAATCCCAGCTCACTGCAACCTCTGCCTCCCGGGTTCAAGCGATTCACCTACCTCAGCCTCCAGAGTAGCTGGGACTACAAGTGTGAGCC
>NW_012116021.1:1027293-1027984 GCF_000951035.1 Colobus angolensis palliatus | reverse complement strand
TTTTCACTACATATTTTTGCAAGAAGGCAGGGAAATTTTTTACTGGGGAGTGTCTTTTCTGAGACATTATCTTTGCTGCTGCACCTTATATATCTGTGTATTCCATGCCCCCAACACACAGTGCCTGGCACATAGCAGGTGATCAGTAAGCACACGTTGAATGAGGGTAAGCAGCAGGTGTGGTGGTTTGTGCCTGTAATCCCAGCACTTTGGGAAGCCAAGTGGGGAGGATCACTGGCCAGGAGTTTGAGACCATCTTAGGCAACACAGCGAGATGCTATCTCTATAAAAAATTTTTTAAAAATCAGCTGGGAATGTTGGCATACTCCTGTGGTCCCAGCTACTTGGGAGACTGAAGTGAGAGGATCTCTTGAGCCCAGGAGTTCAAGGCTGCAGTGAGCTATGATCATGCCTCTGCACTCCAGCCTAGCAACAGAGCAAGACTATGTCTCTAAAAAATAAAATAATAAAAATATACCTGATGAAGGAGGGGTTTTAAAAAAAACTAACTTCTGAGTTGCTCAAGTAATTCACATTTATTGTAGAAAAATCAGGAAATACAGAGAAGCCAAAAATTTTAAATCACTTGGTAATTCCACAACTCAGAAATACTCTAACATTTTAGCGTATACTCTCACTGCTATATTTCTATACAAATGCATGTAACATATACATTTGAAACCTAACATAA
>NW_012116021.1:1017254-1027198 GCF_000951035.1 Colobus angolensis palliatus | reverse complement strand
CAAAAAAAAAAAAAAAAAGAAAAGAAACCTAACATAAATACTTGTTTTCGCCCTACACCATTCTTTTCTTTTCTTTTCTTTTCTTGAACCTCCACCTCCCAGGTTCAAGTGATTCTCCTGCCACAGCCTCCCAAGTAGCTGGGGTTACAGGTGCCCACCACCATACCTGGCTAATTTTTGTGTTTTTAGTAGAGACAGGGTTTCACCATGTTGGTCAGGGTGGCTACACCATTCTTAAGGTGGAAGTAGATAAGACTTCTGAAGGTGATAGTCTAGTGGATCAGTGTTTTTTTAATACCTTGTTGGGACCGTGTATCAAACCCCTCTTAGTTTTTTAAGAGACACTTCACAAGTCTCTTAAAGCTAAAAGCTTGTTGAATTTCCATCTTATATGTGGTACTATGTAAATTTTGCCCGTTTTTGGACAACATGAGAAAATGTCAAGCTTGTAGTTATCTTTGGTTACTTACTGTGGTTCTGATTTTACAGAAATAAGTTTGAGACGAAGTCCTCGAATCAAGCAATTGTCATTTAGCAGGACACATTCTGCCTCCTTCTATTCTGTGTCTCAGCCCAAGTCTCGAAGTGTGCAAAGAGTCCACTCTTTCCAGCAAGATAAGTCAGGTAACATACGGGCCCCTCTGCCTTCACAAGTCCGTGCTGACTTGGTGGGAAGTGTTTTTGGGAAAAGAAGCATGAAATTTGACATTTTCTTTCTTGACATTGGAGAAGTAGAATAGGTATGTCTAGTTGAGGTTCAGGGTGATGACTAGATGAACAGTCCATGACCTTTGTAATCAGTCATCTCTTGGACTCCTACAGCTGGTCATCCATGCTATCGTTATAGGTAGCTCATTCATTCAAGAGGAAACTACCCATAATTTCCCTTATGGACAGCTCCTACACATCAGTATCTTAAGTGAAGGGTGATATCTCTGTTTATGTTCTTCATTCTTCTATCCATGGTTAGCTTGCTAATAGATTTGTGTTTCTTATTTTATCTTTTTTTGGGACAAGGTCTCACTCTGTCACCCAGGCTAGAGTGCAGTGGCACGAACACAGCTCACTGTAGCCTCAACCTCCCAGGCTCAGGTGATCCTCCCACCTTAGCCTCCCAGGGAGCTGGGATTACAGCTGTGCACCACCACGCCCAGCTAATTTTTTGTGTTTTTAGTAAAGACTGGGTTTCACCATGTTGCCCAGGCTGGTCTTGAACTGCTGGGGTCAAGTTATCCATCTGCCTCGGCCAACAAGATATGTATTTTTATATTTACAAATTAAATTATTTCAGTTGTCTACCTTTTCTAACATAGGAACTGGGGTTAATATGTAGTCTTACTAAAATTCAAAAAGGCAGCAGTTATTGCAGTTGCTGACATAATTAGGTGGGATTTTCCCCTGAGTTTCTCTCAAAAATTGTTGCCTTCTTTCTTTTATGAACTGACTGGGTTTTTCTTATGTTTTGTTTGTTTGTTTGTTTGTTTGTTTGTTAAGATGGAGTCTCACTCTATCGCCCAGGCTGGAGTGCAGTGGTGCAATCTTAGCTCACTTCAAGCTCTGCCTCCCAGGTTCATGCCATTCTCCTACCTCAGCCTCCTGAGTAGCTGGGACTACAGGTGCCCATCACCACTCCCAGCTAATTTTTTTGTATTTTTAGTAGAGACAGGGTTTCACTGTGTTATCCAGGATGGTCTCAATCTCCTGACCTAGTGATCTGCCTGCCTCAGCCTCCCAAAGTGCTGGGATTACAGGCGTGAGCCACCGCACCTGGCTTTGTTTGTTTGTTTTTGAGACAGAGTTTCGCTCTTGTTGCCCAGGCTGGAGTACAATGGCACAATCTCGTCTCACTGCAACCTCCACCTCCTGGGTTCAAGCAATTCTCCTGCCTCAGCCTCCTGAGTAGCTGGGATTACAGGCCCCTGCCATCACGCCCGGCTAATTTTTTGTATTTTTAGTAGAGATGGGTTTCGCTATGTTGGCCAGGCTGGTCTTGAACTCCAGACCTCAGGCCATCCACCTGCCTCGGCCTCCCAAAGTGCTGGGATTACAGGCCTGAGCCACTGTGTCTGGCTGGCTGTTTTAATAGTATTGGAAGAACAGGAATTGAGGAAGAATTAAATGTTGTTGCTGTTTTTGACTTGCAGACCAAAGAGAAAATTCTCCAGTCCAAAGTATTCGGTCTCCCAAGAGTCTTCTTTTTGGGGCAATGTCTGAGATGATCAGCCCCTCAGAAAAGGGTTCAGCTCGAATGAAAAAGCGTTCAAGAAATACTTTGGATTCGGAGGTACCTGCAGCTTACCAGGTATAATGTTTCTGTAATGTTTGAAATATAATCTCCTGGAACACAGAGACATGGCCAAGGAATTCAGAATCCATTAGGGAAGAGAAAGCGGGTGATCTCTGGATAATACTAGAGATTGGAGGTGATTGGGTGGAGCCACGTGATTGATTATTAGACATGTGGGAACTTCAAGCAGCAGGTTTGACTGAAGCCACGGTGGGGGCGGTGGAGGAGGAGATAGAGAGGATCTTATCTGTTCTCTTGGCTTCGTCTACTATTTATATTATATACTACACAGATATCTTTCTGGAGTGTGTGACACTCATCTTTTCCGTTTGATTGCCCACTCCATCCAGTCACCAACATTAGAAACCTGGAGTCATCCTTTTCCCTCTCCATAGGCTTAGCCAATCAGTCGAGTCCTGCCCATTTTATTTACAAACTGACTCTTTTTTTTTTTTTGAGACAGAGTCTCTTTTGCACGGGCTGGAGTGCAGTGGCATGATCTCGGCTCACTGCAACCTCTGAGTCCCAGTTCAAGCGATTTTCCTGCCTCAGCCTCCTAAGTAGCTGGGATTACAGGCGCCTACCACAATGCCCAGCTAATTTTTGTACTTTTAGTAGAGACGGGGTTTCACCATGTTGGTCAGGCTGGTCTTGAACTCCTGACCTCAAGTGATCCACCTGTCTCGGCCTCCCAAAGTGCTGGGATTACAGGCATGAGCCACCACGCCCAGCCTACAAACTGACTCTTGTACCCACCCCATCTTCTCCCCGCCTGCAATTCCTACCCTAGTTCAGGTCTACCTGGAACACTTCAACAGGCTTTTCCCTCTCAAAGGGAAATCCTCCACCCAGAGGTCAGAGTGATCTTTCTGAAACTTTCCTCTCAGTTTGCTTAAAATGTTCACTTTGCTTAAAGCTCTATAGACTCCCCGTCCGCTAAAGCAAGGTTTTAAGTTTTCCTAGATGGAACTCTTGGGTTCAAAAATAATCACCTTTGTTTAGAAACTCAGTAAATTGCTTGGAGGTTGGGAAAGACATAGAGCTCGGAGAAGGGTTTGAAAACCATAGATCTACACAACCAAGATCAGTCTCCTCTGCCAGGCAGACAGGGTCTTCCATGGTCTGTTCCCTCTGGCTTCACCCCTCCCCGCTCTACCTTCCCAGCACATCAGGCTGTTTTTCACTTCCAGGCCTTTGCTGGTATTGTTTTCTATGCCTTAAGGCCCCCACCACCCCACCCACTTTTCCTGTGTTTGCCTTCCCCTGCTGACACACATGCTTGAAGATCTGATCCAGGCCAGGTTAGGCAGCCCTTCTTTGTGCTCTATGATGCCCCTTGCATGTCCCTGTCACTGCGCCAGCCACATTGTATTTTCACCTGTGTATGCCCCACTGAACAGGAAATGCCAACTAGATTGGGAGTCTCCTGACAGGATGAAGAAAGGTTGTAGGAAAGATAAGCATTGATCTCCTTACCTGTTGGAGCTTTTCACTACATATTTTTGCAAGAAGGCAGGGAAATTTTTTACTGGGGAGTGTCTTTTCTGAGACATTATCTTTGCTGCTGCACCTTATATATCTATGTATTCCATGCCCCCAACACACAGTGCCTGGCACATAGCAGGTGATCAGTAAGCACACGTTGAATGAGGGTGAGCAGCAGATGAGGTGGCTTCTAGAGGCTGCTTTAGGCAAAGATCAGAAATAGCTCCCTCATCTGAAAAGAAGGAAGAGCTAGAGAGTAGCTGCAGTGGTAGAATGATTCCATTAGAGGCAAAAAGCATGGTTTAGCAATATGTAGATTATTAAAATTGTTCTTAGGACAAACTAAACTTGGATAGTGTTTGGTCCTAGAAAAAGTGGACAAGTAAAATCTGAGTCATGTTTTGGAGAGGGAAACGGGTCACTGTTTGAGATTTCCATCTTTAGATCATTCCTTTGGCTGACTATAAATCTCCCATTTGGTCTTAGAGATTACTAAAACACTTCAGAGATCATGAGTTATAATATTCAAGGACTGAAATAAGCATTTCTCTTTTCAGACTCCCAAGAAGAGTCACCAGAAATCTCTGAGCTTTTCTAAAACTACACCAAGAAGGTTCTCTCATACACCACAAACTCCACTGTATACTCCAGAAAGGCTGCAGAAGTCCCCTGCAAAAATGACCCCTACAAAGCAGGCAACTTTTAAGGAGTACTTAAAAGACTCCTCCTCACCCAGCCATGACTCACCATTGGATTCAAAAATTACTCCTCAAAAACGATGCACCCAGGCAGGAGAAGGTACCTCTCTTGAAACGAAGACACCAAGAACTCCTAAGAGGCAAGGTACTCAGCCGCCTGGGTTTTTGCCAAATTGTACTTGGCCACATTCAATGAATTCCATTCCAGAAAGCCCCTCCTATCCAGCCCCACCAACTTCATCGACTGCCCAGCCTAGGAGAGAGTGTCTGACTCCCATCAGAGACCCTCTCAGAACACCTCCAAGAGCAGCAGCCTTCATGGCCGCACCTGAGAATCAAACACACCAGCAGCCTCATGTCCTCAGAGCTGCTCAGGCGGAGGAACCAGCCCAGAAACTAAAGGATAAAGCTATCAAAACCCCAAAAAGACTAGGGAATTCAACTGTGACTTCTTCCCCACCTGTTACGCTAAAGAAACTATTTACCTCTCCTTTATGTGATGTTTCCAAGAAGAGTCCATTCAGGAAATCTAAAATAGAGTCTCCTTCACCAGGAGAACTGGATTGGAAAGAGCCCCAGATGTTACCCAATGTAACTGCATCTCTCTCCTGCCCTGTTCCCTCAACTCCCCCTAAACTCTCACAGAGAGCTACACTGGACACTGTCCCTCCTCCGCCTCCTTCTAAAGTTGGGAAACGGTGTAGAAAGACCTCTGATCCCAGAAGGAGCATCCTGGAGTGTCAGCCTGATGCCTCCGCTACTCCTGGGGTTGGCACAGCTGACAGTCCAGCTGCCCCCACAGACTCTAGAGATGACCAGAAGGGACTGAGCCTCTCTCAGTCTCCTCCTGAAAGACAGAGCTACCCAGGCCCTGGTCTCAGGAGTGACTGGCATGTATCCTCTCCTTTGCTCGTTACAAGTGACACAGAGCATCTCACTCTCCTCAGTGAAGCCGAACACCGTGGCACTGGTAACTTGAAAAGTAATGTCTCATCAGTGGAAGAGGGTGAGGGACTAAGGACAGCAGATGCTGAGGAGAAGTCTTCTCTGTCTCACCCTGGGATTCCCCCATCTCCTCCTTCCTGTGGGCCCGGCTCTCCTCTGATGCCTTCCTGTGACATGCACTGTACCACAGATGGGAGACAGTGCCAGGCTTCAGCACAACTAGACAACCTGTCGGCATCAGCTTGGCATTCCACAGACTCTGCCAGCCCACAGACCTATGAGGTTGAGCTGGAGATGCAAGCTTCTGGTCTTCCCAAACTTCGAATTAAAAAGATAGACCCCAGCTCTTCGTTAGAGGCTGAGCCCCCCAGCAAGGAGGAGAGCTCTCTGGGAGAGGAGAGCTTCCTCCCTGCCCTCAGCATGCCCAGGGCCAGCAGGTCCTTAAGCAAACCTGAACCCACCTATGTGTCACCCCCCTGCCCCCGCCTCTCCCACAGCACACCTGGCAAGAGCGGGGGACAAACCTACATCTGCCAGGCCTGCACCCCCACCCACGGCCCTTCTAGTACCCCCTCTCCATTTCAGACAGATGGGGTTCCTTGGACACCATCCCCTAAGCACAGTGGAAAGACAACTCCAGACATAATTAAAGACTGGCCCAGGAGGAAGAGGGCAGTGGGCTGTGGCGCCGGCTCCTCTTCTGGGAGGGGTGAGGTCAGTGCAGACCTTCCTGGGAGCCTGTCACTGCTGGAGTCAGAGGGCAAGGACCACGGCCTCGAACTCAGCATCCACAAGACGCCCATCTTGGAGGATTTCGAGCTCGAGGGAGTGTGCCAGCTCCCAGACCAGTCGCCTCCCAGGAACAGCATGCCTAAGGCTGAGGAAGCCTCCTCCTGGGGACAGTTTGGGTTGAGTTCCAGGAAGAGAGTCCTGTTGGCCAAGGAAGAAGCTGACTGTGGAGCCAAAAGGATCTGTGACCTGAGAGAAGATTCAGAAGTTAGTAAGAGTAAAGAGAGGTCTCCAAGTTGGAGTGCGTGGCAGCTCCCCTCCACGGGAGACGATGAGGTGTTTGTTTCCGGTGAGTTCGTTTTTGAAACCCTCTTGCCTCATGGTTTCTTTTGGTCAGAGTGCTTGACAAGGAGGCACTTGAGAGTTGCTTCTTAGGAGGCCTGGGCTTCTGGGTTGGGGGTCTGGGGATGCTGCTCTTACCATGTGGGTTCTCTTTAGGCTCCACCCCACCTCCCAGCTGTGCCGTACGGAGCTGCCTCTCTGCCAGTGCCCTTCAAGCTCTGACCCAGTCTCCACTGCTGTTCCAGGGGAAAACACCTTCTCAGAGCAAAGACTCCAGAGGTAGTATTTATTGAAAGTCTAGGACCCTTTCTTTGGGGGAGACTCTCTGAATTCATCAGGGTTGCCAGGCAGCTTGATTCTAGAGGAGCTCTGGAGAGTGCAAAGTGTGGGATAGGTGACTTCGTGCCTACAAGTGTCATGTGTGCCCTTTCCAGAGAAACTCTACATTAGAACTTGTGTGCATGTGAACAGAAGTCACCTCAAAATCCTACTAAAATTCCTTGGTCCTCTTGAAGATGGTGATAGTTGTGGGCTTGCCACAACATACTGCTCATCTGTAGTCTAAGAATCTGAACAGGAAGGTGTTCTGAGCAGCACGAGTGATAGGCCTGTTTAGAGCTAGTTCCCCACAGCGGGTTTATCCCCATGTTCTGTACGTTCGGTGGGACACAGTACTGACTGTAGTTATAATCAGCCTTCAGACTCTGGGATTCCCCTTCCCCTTCCAAATCCTATTCCCAAAAGAACAGGATTTGGCCTGTTAACTGCCCTGGTTAGCAATGTTGCTTTCTGCTGCTAGAATCAAAGGAGGAGTGCAGGAGGAGGGGACCTTCGGTGGTTCAGTTCCCTCAAGACCATGATATAAATCATGCAAAACAGCATAACCCCAGAGATCTGAGACCTAGAAAGAATGTACAGAATATTAACCTGAGGGAATTCAAACCACAGGTACTTTGCATTTTCAGAGCTGCTTCTTGCTGCCAGCACGGTGCATAGCACCTTCTAAAAAGTGTAGGTACCATTTCTGCAGGATGAGTGAACCTCCAAGCAGTGCTGATTTTCTTAAAGTCTGTTTTTGTGTGTAACCCTCTGCAATTTAAGTCCATTTTTTTGATTCGGTCCTCAGTGACTCCTGCCTGCTAAACCTTTCTACCTTCTTCTAGATGAGGATGTGGATGTACTTCCCTCCACTGTAGAAGACTCTCCTTTCAGTCGTGCATTCTCCAGGAGGCGCCCCATCAGCAGAACTTACACACGGAAGAAGCTCATGGGAACCTGGCTGGAGGGCTTGTAGCCACAAACACTACTGAGCCCAAAAGATGAAGGAGTCAGCCAGGACCCTGTGGGTATAAAGAAGTTGGAGGCCTAGTCCCAAGCCTCTTTTGCCATGGTCAATGTTCAGATTGCCATTAGAATGCCTTAGGGTTTTCTAATTCCCCTCATGGATCCAATCCATCTCCTGGCACTGCCCCTTGTTGGGGAAGTTGCAGGAGGAGAGGTGGATGGCAATGTAGTTGGTGCTATAACTCAGGCAGCCTGGGAGTCAGGAAGCCAGACAAGGAATCCCATTCCAGCCCCACCCCAACCATGGCCTTGGCAAGTCAGGGGGGGCCACTCTGCCTCATTTATGCAAATGGAGAAAGGAGCCCTCCCTGGGGTCCTTTGAGCTGCTGTAAGGCCGGGCTGCTGCAACACAGGCAGCACTTTGTAAACTGTGAAGCCATATATGTGAAAATGAAGAGTGTATTGGGCAGCAGAAGCTGTTTTTTGCCTTCCCTGTGTAACAATAAAATCATCTCTAGTGACTGAGCACTCAGTACGTTTATGTTTAATGTTGGGCCTGAGGTTAACTGTGACCTTGGTCCAGCTCGAGTGGCTTCAGAGCAGCCACATTTCAAGGACTGTCCAAGAGTCAGCCAGTTCATGGCACAGGCCTCGCCCATTGCCCACTCCTGGGGAGACCATCACCTGGCTCGTCGTTTCCACCGAGAGTGCCCCACAGACCCGCTGGACCAGCCTGCCACTAGGCCCTGGCCCGGGGTCTGGCTAACGGTGACGGCTGACTCTGAACCGTTTCCAGAAAGCATTCAAGCCTATTGTGTTCCCAAATCTGATTCCTCCTATTGTCTTGTAAATCAAACTCTAAGTGAAAACTTCCCATTTCTCCCTTCAGAGATTTTATTAAATGTTTTTTTAAGATCCTAAAAATGTGCTACGTCTCCCAGTTTCCCCTATATACATAAGACCATTTAAACCACAACCTGGTTGCCACCAACCCTTTCGTGATGATTCTTGGCCAAACCACAGAACTACAAGCATATCCATTTACGCCTCAAACCAGAACTGTCCTGAGACTCGAGCAAGACACAAGGCAGGCGGCAATTGGGTACCACAGCTTCAAGAAGTAAGTGGTGGGAATTTGCATATTTTTTATAATGAGGGTCCAGTTCTTTTGGGCCATGACCCAAATTTGTTGATCCCAACGAGTGTAGAGATGAGGGCCTGGATTTAGGGTGTGCGGTAAGGACTGTCCTTCACAGAAGCAAAACAGGCAGCTGCCCCTTTCAGCAGGATCAGAGTGCTCCCTCCAAGGCAGGGTCTGCCCCGAGGGCTTACAGGGGGTTTTTCCGGACATCAATCATCCCCGGGCTGGCTCGTCGCAGTTCCCGCCGGGGCTTGGACAAAGGCCCAAAGTTCCAGGGCAGGCCTGCCTCACCCACAGGAAGCACCCGCCCCACCAGGGTCTCGGCCACCTCCCGCTGCCTCAGTTCCTCGGGGGATCCCTGCTCCTCGCCACACAGGCTGGAGCGTTTCCAGGTCAAGGGTAAGGGAGCGTGGACCAAGTCCCGCGTCTCCTCCCGGGTGCGGGGGGCCCCCTCAGTGACAGGGTACAGCCAGAGCAGCTCAGGTGCCGGGTGGAGCTCATCTTCATTTCCAGGAGCCTGTCTGCCCTCCGAGCACAGGCTCCTCTTCTCCCCGCCTGTCATGGAGGATAACGTGTCCTCATCAGAAACAGAGGTGGCAGCACCTTCCCGAAGCCCTAGCTCCCAAGTGCCCCAGCACAATAAGCAACCTGTGAATCGAGCCAATAAAGGCTCGAGGGAGAGTGGTCTCTAAGCTTTCCCCAAAGAAAGGGGACAGGTCTGACTTCAGAGCGCGGTGGGGCAGGGCTCAGTGATGGCGACAAGGAGGAGTTACCCCTGCTGTGGCCTACAGCGTTCACACCGCCGAGCTTCTGTTTCAGTTCCTGGTTTATCCACATGTAGCGGCCCAGATCCTTCTCCAGAGCTTGAATCCGGGCCTCATACTGCCTCCTGCTGTCTGCTAACCCTTCACTGAGGTGGTCTAGAGTGGAAGGGCCGAGGAGAGGATGGTGAGGGCCTGCAGGTGGGTAGGCGGCCAGGGCTGTGGGGGTAGGGGCTGTGAGCGGCAGGGGCCGGGGGGGAGGCTGGGGGTGA
>NW_012116021.1:1003836-1017129 GCF_000951035.1 Colobus angolensis palliatus | reverse complement strand
TGGAGGGGGCGGGGTTGTGAGCTTTGGGCTGGGGCTGTGAGCGGTGGGCTGGGGCTATTCACCTCGACTCTGCTGCAGGAGCAGCTGCATGTTCTGCTCGTGCTCCTTCTGCTGCAGGGTCAGCTGGCGGTCCATCTCCAGGCGCTGCCGCTCCAGGGCCACCTCCAGCCAGTACACCAGCCTCTGCTGCTCCTCCAGCTGCATCTCCAGTTCCGAGAAGGCAATCTGCTGCTGGTGCTGCTCCTCTCGGAGCGTCACCACCTGTCCCAAGACCCAGCCAGGCTCAGCCCCCACCATGACCTCTCTTCATCCGGCTAATCCTCAACCACAGACATAGTGTTGGCACACTTCCCACCACGGCACTAAGAAATCACCAGGATCTTCCCTGCTGAACCAAGACTTAGCCTCAGACACCTTCTCAACAGTGCTCTAGTTATCTTCCAACGATCAGAGCTGGCTCTCACCTTATCTGCTGTCTCTTGTCACCAACCCTTTCCTAACCACACACCATGGAGCTGGCAGAACCTCAAGCTGTGGGATTTCATCTAGACCAACCTCAGCACTATGGACATCTGGGACCAGATAATTCTTGGTTGTGGGGCCTGTCCTGTGTGTGATAGGATGTTTGGTAACATCCCTGGCCTCCACCCCCACCACTGTGACAACCAAAAGTTATCTCCAGCCATGGCCAAATGTCACCAAAGGGCAAAAACACCCCCTACTGAGAGCCACTGTTGTGGCCATGGACTACCCTGAGGTGAGCCAATCAAAGCAGAAGTGGCGGGGTAGGAAACTGGGTCTCAGTTTCACAAGTAAAATAGGCTTTAAAGTCAGGTGGCCCTGGAGATGAGTTGGTCCTGATTCTGTCCCCCAGTCTGGGAGGAAACGGGATATCCGCTGGAGCAGCTGCCATGAGACACCTCCCCGCCGTGCCGCTGCAGGAGGAGGAGGTGGGGGCCATAGGCTGGTGGCCCACCTTGTCAAAATATTTGCAGAGGAGGGCTCTGGTCTCTGAGGATGAGAGGTAGCTGAGCTTGGCCATGAGGTTCATCTCGCACTGGGACAGCAACGAGGCTGAGGCCCGAAGCACCCGCTGGCGGCATGTGATGGCCTCATTCTTATACTCAATGGCGGCATCCAGGGCCTCGATGGCCTCATCCAACTGGAACAGTGTCCGCTCCTCCTGCAGGGACAGGGGCATGCATGGAGGAACAGCACCCACTGCCTGAACGCTGAAGTCCTGGGCAGACACGCAACAGCCAACACGTAGCCACAACTGGGCCTTAAGGGTCCCCTCGTCCCAAGGGCAGAGTCAGCGCATCGAGAGAGATGCCCCCTGCTCACTGTCACAGCCCCGACCCCAGGGTGAGCTGGGGCTACTGCTCAGAGGCAGCCTGCTCAGCTGCAAGCCCCTGTGAATGATCTACATTCAGGAAGCTCAGAGCACCCTAACCAAACAAGGCATGGTTGGGACAGCCACAGAGGCACCACAGTGTCTGCTGGGTAAGCTTCTACAGATGGGGATACATTTTAAGAAATGCATCATTAGGCATTTTCGACATCATGCAAACATCAGAATGTACTCACACAAACCTAGATGGTATAGCCCACCACACACCTAGGCCACAAGCCTGGACAGCATGTGACTGTACTGAATACTGTAGGCGGTTGTTAACCGTGGTGAGTATTTGTGTATCTAAACATAGAAAATGCACAGTAAAAATGCAGTATTATAATTTTCTGGGAGCACCATTGTATTAGCTGTCTGTTATTCACCGAAATGTCACACAGCACATGACTGTAGTCACATAGGCCTTCTCTCTGCTTAGGGAACACAGATGTGTGGGCATGAGGTGCACTGAGTATGCTCCTGACACTCTATCCACACACAAAGCCAAGATGTGCGGGCAGGTACTTGAATGCAGCACAGGAGTTCGGGCTCCAGCCAGAAGGGAGCTGAGGGATCAGCACGGCCTGGCCCCTGTGTTCCAGCCAATGAGGCCAAAGCAGGGGCAGAAGGGCCAGGCCAGCCCTCCCCAGCCCCCACCTCCACCTAACAGTGCAAACTTGGGTCTGCTGACAGCAAAGCCCAGCACCCGCAGAGGGCTGGAGCAGGGGCTGAGGAGAGCAGACAGAGAGGCAGATGATGGGAGCCAGGGGCAGAGGCTGAGGGGCTGAGCCAGGGGGCCGCAGGGTACCTCGGGGGACAGCAGGTTCCCCTGCCTCAGCTTGCTGTCGATCTCCAGGCGCTGCTTGAGCAGCGAGTCCTTCTCCTGGCGCAGGCTGTCGATCTCCCTGCGGATCTGCTGCTGGCTCTGTGCGCTGCCCTGCCGCAGCTGCCCGCTCTTCTCAGACAGCTCCTTCTCCAGGTGCTCCAGCCGGCTGGACACTCGCACGATGTCCTCGTTGAGGGCCTGGGGGCAGAATCGCCAGGGATTAGAGAAGGAACAGGCACTGTCCTCACAGGGTGACAGAAAGGGCAGGATGCTAAGGAGGAGTTGGGTCCTTCCCTCAAGAAACCAACACTCCAAATGTTCTGCTCAGCAGGGAGACCAGACTTAGTTCACAGAAGCTCCAGGAGGTGGGGCTAAAGGGACCAGAGCATTCGCAGAGGGGCACTCAGAGATGGTGAGAGGAGGATAAGGACCAGAGGGACGTGGCCCTCCTGGCAAGAAGGGGCAATGGGTAGGGGTGGGAGGAATGACCTGTCACTGAGATGACCGGACTGGACAGTGATAGGAATTGGCCAAGCCCCAAAGGCTTTTCTGGGAGCCAGATGCGGGAGGAAGTGAGGGCTCCCCTGGCCGAGGGAAGTTATGGATCATCCAGTAGCACCCTGGATCCTCCTGGACATCAGACAGATGCGTGCCGGCAGGAGCAAGGCTCCTGGCCTTTGCAGGCCTGGGACACCGGGCATCTGGCCCAAGTCCCTGTACTGGAACAGGCCCTGCATCAGTGACTGCCATCCCCCTCCAGCCGTCATGGTAACGTTATGATCCCATCTGACAGAAGAGGATGCTGTGGCTCAGAAGCTGACCTTCCTATTCTAGATGGAGTAATGATGCCAGGCAGAGAAGTCTCTTTCTACTTGGTTATACCACCTTCCAATACCTGCACCTCCTCATTTTTCCTGCACAGGCCCTAAGTAGGGGGTTAATGAGTGAAATGAACTGGAGGAGGGACACTTAAAAGAGGTTCTTCTGTGCATACATCTGTAACCGTGTCATAAATATCCTGAAGCCCTACGGCTCATGGGGAGGCACAGGATAGAACCCAGAAGGACAGAGCTTCCTCTGTCTGGAACTTACCTGGCAGAGATACCACCTAGAAGAACCTCGCCTGTCTAGACCTCGCCTGGCAGGGACATCACCTGGCAGGACTTCACCTGGCAGGTTTATCACTTGGAGGGACCTCACTTTGCTAAACCTCACCTGGCAGAAACTTACTTGGCAGGAACTCACCTGGCAAGATCTGTCCTGGCTGGACCTCACTTCACTGGACCTCACCTGGCCAGATCTCTCCTGGCAGGGCCTCACCTGGCTGGACCTCAGGCGCTTGCTTTCCAGCCCTGTCTTCTCCTGCATCAGGGCCTCCTTTTTGGCCAGGATGGCCTCCCGCTTGTGGAGCTCCTCCCCAAGCTCCTCCAGTGCCCGCCGCTGCTGTAGCACCTTCTCCATCTCCTGGTCCAGCCATTTCTTCTGCTCCTCAATCTTCTAAGGAAAAGCAGGGAGGGAGGGACGGAACTCAGGGCCCACCTCTGGCTTTGTCAGCCGCCACTCAAGGTTCACTGGGGAGAAAGGTGCACCCACCAGCCAGCCCCCAGGGGAGCCCTGGGTGCGGACGCAGCCCGGCCCCACCTGCTGCTGCTCCAGGCTGACCACAGAGCCATTGCTGCCACTGCGCCTCTTCCTCTGAAAGGCCGCGATCTCTTCCGTCTTAATCTTCAGGATCTTCTGCTGCTGCTCATGCTTCAGCTCCAGCTCCTGGGTGAGGAGCTCAGTGGGCAGGGCTGTTTATGGTGCCAGCATCTTACCAGAGCCTGCCACCGATCCCAAAGCCCCCAGGAGTGCCTGCCCACTCCCAAGACGGCCCTGTGAAGCGTCCCCCAGACCCATCCCACACAAGTCTCCCTGGAGACTGGCAAATAGATGCAAACACTTAGAAATAAGCCCATGCTAGTCACCTCATATACCTCATCTCACTGAAGTCTCACCCTGGCCTTGAGTTTCCTGTAACACTCCGCATTTTCAGATGAAAAAACAGACTCAGGCTAAGTGACCTGCTTTCTAAGGTCACATAGCTGTGGGTGGCAAACCCTACCTGGGCTCCCCTGGCTGGGCCGCCAGCTCAGCCTACTGGCCTGGACAGAGGGTCCCTGCCCTGCCGTGAGCCTGACCTTGACGCGGTGCTGCCGCTTGCTCATCTCTGCCTCCAGGCGCCGCTTCTGCTCCGTCTCCTCGCGAAGCCGCCTCTGCAGTTGTCCCTGCTGCTGCCGCATGAGCTGCACGTTCCGCTCGAGCTCCTGCAGTCGCTTCTCACTCTGGGCCGACAGTGACACCAGCCGCTCTGTAGCCTGCTTCTTCTCCTTCAGCACCTGGGACCCACACAGTCTTCACTGGGCCATGCACGGGGCTACTGCGAGCCTGCCATAGTGCTTGTTGAGCTGGGCACTCAATGAGGGCAAGCAGGACCAAAAGACTCATAAATGGACAGAGGGACAGATAGAGGGCAAATGGATAGGTGGGTGATAGACCAATAATAACAACAAAAGGCCAGGTGTAGTGGCTCATGTCTGTAATCCCAGCACTTTGGGAGGCTGAGGCGGGTGGATTACTTGAGGTCAGGAGTTTGAGACCAACCTGGCCAACATAATGAAACCCTGTCTCTACTAAAAATACAAAAATTAACTGGGCGTGGTGGTGGGAGCCTCTAATCCCAGCTACTCAGGAGGCTGAGACAGGAGAATCACTTGAACCCGGGAGGCAGAGGTTGCAGTGAGCTGAGATCGTGCCACTGCGCTCCAGCCTAGGTGACACAGCGAGACTCTGACTCAAAAAATAATAATAATAACAATACTAATAATGGTAAATACTATGACATTTGCCATGCACCAGGCACCATACTAAGAGCTCTGTGTATATGAAATGATCCTAACGAGCCTACGAAAAGTGCAATTATGATTATCCCTATTTTACAGATTAGAAAACTGAGGCAGAGAGGTTAGGAAACTTGACCAAGGACACATAGCTAGTAAGTGGTATAACTGGGATTCAAACCTGAGCAGTCAGGCTCCAGAGCCCATGCTCTCAACCACTCCATGATATTGTCTCTTGGACATTTGAACTGAGAAAATAAGGAATGAATGATGGGTGGGCACCTGCAAGGATGGACGGATGGAAGGATGGGAGGGACAGATGGCTAGGTGGGCGAGATCCTATGAAGGTAAAAAAATAGGATAGACCAGGTATAGTGGCTCATGCCTGTAATCCCAGAACTTTTGGGAGGCCAAGACAAGTGGATCACCTGAGGTCAGGAGTTCAAGACGAGCCTGGCCAACATGGTGAAACACTGTCTCTACTAAAAAGAAAGAAAAGAAAATACAAAATTAGAAAAAAAGAAAATACAAAAATTAGCCAGGTGTGGTGGCATCCGCCTGTAGTCTCAGCTACTCAGGGGTCTGAGGCACAAGGATCGCTTGAATCCAGGAGGCGGAGGTTGCAGTAAGCTGAGATTGCACCACTGCACTCCAGCCTGGGCAATAGAGTGAAAAATAAAAAAATTAAAAAAATAGGATGGAGACTGTTATGGGCTGCATTGTGTTTCCCCAAAATTCCTATATGAAAGCCCTAACCCCCAGCACCTCAGAAAATGACTATGTTTGGAAAGAAGGTCTTTAGAGAGGCGATTAGTTTAAATGAGGACATTAGAGTAGGCCCTAATCCAATATGACCAGGGTCCTCATGAGAAGAGGAAGAGATACCAGGGCTGCAAGCAGACAGGGGAAAGGCCATGTAAAGACACAGCCAGGAGGTGGCCGTCTGCACGCCAAGGAGTGAGGCCTCAGGGGAAACCAGACCTGTGGACACCTTGACGTTGGACTGACAGCCTCCAGAGCTGGGAGAAAGTAAACTTCTGTTGTCTAAATCCCCCTAGTCTACGGAAGTTTGCTATGGCAGCCGTAGCAAACTAAAACAGACAGAGAATGCATGAATTAACAAAAGGGGATGGAAAGGGTGGATATACCTGCGGATAAATGGACAGGTGGTCAATCCACTGATAAAAGGCTAAATCAGCTAGGCGCAGTGGCTCATACCTATAATCCCAGCACTTTGGGAGGCCCAGGTGGGCAGATCACCTGAGGTCAGGAGTTCAAGACCAGTCTGGCTAACATGGTGAAACCCCGTCTCTTCTAAAAATACAACATCAGCTGGGCATGGTGGCGCATGCCTGTAATCCCAGCTACTCAGGAGGCTGAGACAGGAGAATCACTTGAACCCAGGAGGCGGAGGTTACTGTGAGCCAGGATGGTGGCCCTGTATTCCAGCCTGGGCAACAGAGTGAGACTCTGTCTCAGAGAAAGACTAAACCTATGCATGGGTTTGATGGACACATGGACCAACGGGTAGACAGACAAGGGAGTATGGGATGGAGGGGTAAGCGAATGGAGAGCTGGAAGGGGGACCGGGGGACAGAGGACTGCATGCTACAGGGTAGGTTTCTTTAGATGCCCACCCTTCACCCTCTCGTTGGTCTCCCAGGTAGTCTTCAGGCAGGACCTGCCCCCCTGCCTCTACTATGTGTAAAGCCGGGCGGACCTCCGGCTTGTATACGATACCAGACTCACCCTGGGGGGCCAGGGCTGGAGCACAAGTTTCCACAGTGAACTTGGACCTCGGAGCCCACATGTCCTGGTCCCAAGGATGGCAGCCTAGGAGGCAGGAGTCACCCCAGCACCCCACCCTGAGGCCCTGAGACTGACCTGCACCTGGCTCTGGGCCGCAGCGACCCTCCTGCGGAACTCCTGGAGCCGAGACCGCTCGCCAGCATCCTGGGGCTCCTTGCCCTCGAGCTCCCGCAGCTGCCTCTGGCCTTCGCTCAGCTCAGCCCGCACCCGCTCTGCCTCGTGCTCCAGCTCCCGGATACGCTGGCTATGCTGGCGGTTCAGGGCCTGAGCTGCCTTTCCTGGAAGAAAGCAGGACTATGTCAGCACAGGCAGCCCTGCTCCAACAAGAGGGCAAGCTGTTTGTCCCCCTGGGAGGTTTCCCAGCCCTTGGACATCTGCGTGGGTTTCACCAAGCCTTTGTACCACCAGTACCACGGTTTACTTAATATTTTTCTTCAAATCAACTCTTTATTTATTTATTTATTTATTTATTTATTGAGACGGAGTTTGGCTCTTTTTGCCCAGGCTGGAGTGCAATGGTGCAATCTCGGCTCACTGTAACCTCCGCCTCTCGGATTCAAGTGATTCTGCTGCCTCAGTCTCCCAAGTAGCTGGGATTACACGCACGCGCCACCACACCTGGCTAATTTTGTATTCTTAGTAGAGATGGGGTTTCACCATGTGGGCCAGGCTGGTCTCGAACTCCTGACCGCAGGTGATCCACCCGCCTTGGCCTCCCAAAGTCCTGGGATTATAGGCGTGAGCCACCGCGCCCAGCCTCAACTCACCTTTTAAATGAGCTTCATCCACTGCAGCGACCCAAGGAAATTACAAATTAATTAGTTTTATTTTTACCAAATGCATTCTAAAATAAATATATAACCTGAACCTGTATATAATTAAGCCTCTAGAACTAACTTTCATTTCCAGGAAATCTGGAGGACAAAAGAATGAGCTAAATGACACCACAAAAAAAGCGAACAGACAAACCCCAAACGTGGGGTTTGGGACATTTCACAGGATGACTGAGAGAAGGGAGATGTCAGAGACCTCAGAAACAAATATAGTTGGCCCTCTGCATCTGTGGGTTCCACATCCATGGGTTCAACCAACCATGGTTGGAAATCATATTTTTCTAAATAAATGGCTGCATCTGTACTGACCATGTATAGATTTTTCTTGTCACCATTCCCTAAACAATACAGTATAACAACTATTTACACAGCTTTTACATTGTATTAGGTATTATACGAAATCTAGAGATGATTTAAATCACTTCCTTTAAAGTGATTTAAAGGAAGATGTGGGTCAGTTACTGTAAATACTATACCATATTATTTACTAAACCCTTTTTGAGCATCCACAGATTTTGGCATTCACGGGGTCCTGGAACCATTCCCACATAGACACCCAGTGATGACTGTATGATGTGTGTGTGGAACAAGTTTGGAGCCTGATTCAAACAATCCAGCTATAAACAGACACTGCTGATAATGGAGAGAATGTGCTTATGCTCTGGTCATTACGTGGACGTTAGTGCCAGGCGCGGTGGCTCACGCCTGTAATCCCAACACTTTGGGAGGCTGAGGTGGGCGGATCACGAGGTCAAGAGATCGAGACCATCCTGGCCAACATGATGAAACCCCATCTCTACTAAAAATACAAAAATTAGCTGGTTGTGTTGGCACACGCCTGTAGTCCCAGCTACTCGGGAGGCTGAGGCAGGAGAATCACTTGAACTCAGGAGGCAGAGGTTGCAGGTGAGCCAAGACATGCCACTGCACTCCAGCTTGGCGACAGAGTGAGACTCCATCTCAGAAAAAAAAAAAGGGACATTAGTTTCATTAGGTGTGCTGATGGTATTACAGTTAGGTTAAAAAAAAAAGTTCATATTTTTAAAGCAGCACACTGGGAGGTATAGGGAAGAAAGGACATGAAGTCTGGCATGTCCTTCAAAATATTCAGCAAAGAAAAAAGGGAGAGGTAAAACAAATGTGGAAAAATCTTGGTAACTACTAAGTCTGGAGGATGGGTATATGGGACCCACGGTACTCATCTTATGTCTGGTTGAAAATATTTATGATGAATTTGGTAACAAATTCATTAACTATTAAAATAAAAATGCTCAACTGGCCACCACCTAAAATTACCCCCTGTCCCCGCCTTCGCTCATATCACCAGTAATAGACATAATACAATTTGGAGACACTCAGTTCTCCATGACACTCATTGTGTGCTCCCCAGAACTGAGAGATACTTTGCCCAGCACAATGGCTGAAACATTGCAGTCACTTGATAAAGAAGAAGAAGTGCTGGGTGTAGTGGCTCATGCCTGTAATCCCAGCACTTTGGGAGGCCAAGGCGGGTGGATCACCTGAGGTCAGGAGTTCAAGACCAGCCTGGCCAACATAGTAAAACCCCATCTCAACCAAAAATAAATAAAACATAAAAAAATTAGCTGGGTGTGGCGGTGGGCGCCTGTAATCCCAGCTACTCAGGAGGCTGAGGCAGGAGAATCACTTGAACCCGGGAGGCAGAGGTTGCAGTGAGCCGGGATCGCACCATTGCACTCCAGCCTGGGCGACAAGAGCGAAACTCTGTCTCAAAAAAAGAAAAAAAAAAGAAAAAGAAAAAAAGAAGTACTGCTTACTAAGAGCTATTCTAAGCACTTCACCTGAATTAACTCCCTTCACCCTCACAACACCCCTATTCAGGAGGTACAATGACTATCCCCATTTTAGAGATGAAAAAACTGAGGCACAGAGGGGTTATGCTACTTGTTCAGGGTCACACAGCTGGAAGAGGCTGGGCTGAGTATCAAACCTAGGCCATCCGGCCCCTGCTCCTAACCACCTCATTGTTGAAATCCCTCTAGAACGGTGCAGAAGTAATGATAAGAAGTCCCCCTCGGGTGGGAGGCCCACCTGAGGCCCACCCCTCACCTGTGCGGACCAGCTCGCCAATGAGCTCCTCCTTCATGCGGATGTTGATAGCCAGCTCCCGGATCTTCTGCTGGGCCTGGGCCAGCCGCCACTCTGAAGCCGCGGCAGAGGGGACCTGGCGGGCCTGAAGGGCCTTGCTCCCACCAACTGCTGCAACAGGCAGCCTGTCAAGGTCGCTGCCCCAACTGACAATGGGGGAGACAGAGGAGTGGAGGGCAGGGGCTGCCAGGGAGGGTGGGTGGACTGTCCCAAGGTGGCTGGCCCAGGACTGTGAAGGGGCAATGGGGAGGAGGCCCTCTGTGCACCCCACCCAGCTTACCTCTGGACCCTGGGATGGCTGCATCCAACTCTTCAAGGCAAAGCTCTGGGCCCTTCCTCTCTGGCAGACTCCCTGGGCGGGCCCCCGCCCTCTGGCTGCAGTTGCTGATCCCATTTCTGGAGGACAGAAGAAGGCCGTGCTCCTCCCCAGCCCCTGCCCCAGCCTAGCCACCCCCAGGCCTGGAGGGAGGAAGAGAGGCCACCAGGTCTTCCATCTCCCAGGGTTGATATAAACCCAGGATGTGAGTCTGGCAGAATCAGGAGTCTATGGGCAGAGTTTTAGGAGGTACAGGGCAGCTGGACGGCACAGGCCATCCTGGAGGCTGAAGTCAGGAGGCCTGGGCCCACCCTGTATCACACGCACTCTGGTGAGACCTTTCGCCTCAGAGCCCACAGCTCTCCCCCAAGGGCTAGCCAGGGCAACATAAGGGCACCCTAGGACCCAGAGGCTTTCCCATTGCTGTCAGGAGAGGAGACAGTGGGACCCCCAGCCCGCCTAGCCCTGGGCCCTGATCAGGCCCTTGTCAGGTGGGGGCAATGGGTCCCACTCACCTGCGTAGGTTTAAGGTCTGCCTGGGCAGCTCCTCCTCCTCCTCTTCCTCCTCTGAAGCAGCTGAAGAGCCACTTCCCAGCCTGTTCACCTCAGTCAGCAACTCAACTCCAGCCTCCCTGCCATTTGTCACCTGCTAGGGGAGTGAGCCATTTCCCATTTCAAGTCATCGTCCCTGCAGTATACCCTGCCTTGCCTGCCCTCCTCACATCTCTGCCTCCTCAAGCCCTGCTTTACCTTCATGATCCAGCCCAAATGACCCCTCTGGCAGCCTTTTGAATCTCAAGCTGAGGTGAGAGCTTCCTCCCTCCCCTCCCCTCCCCTCCTGCCTGCTTTGGCTCCCATGATACCTGGTACTCCTCAGGTGACAACCTGCCCTTTCTATCTTGCATACAGGTCATCTGCACCCAAGTCCTATCTCACCAACAATTCCCTGCCAGAGTGATGGGTGAACACGAGACTTCTGCCAACCCCCAGCTTTGAGAGTTGAGATGATCCAGGCCTAAAAGCCCCAGAGGACCCAGAACTTTCAGGCAGAGCAGGAGTAACCTTTGTCCAAATAAGGTTCACCACGTGGAAAAGTGAACTTGCAAAGAGAGCCATCCAAAGACAGAGCGGGTGGTCTGAAATGTGATGAGCTCTCTTTCTGCAGAAGTGTGCAAGGTTTCCACCTGGTGCCGGAAGCCAGAACCCCTCTGTAACCCCTCCTCATTCCAAGTGATCTTCAGCTACCCCAGGGATGCCGGATGCTACTGGACCCTTCTCAGAGGCCCAGAGTCATTCAAATCTTGGCTCCTCCTCTGGGGACACCTGAAAGCAGCCTCTCACATCTCACAGCCAGTCCCATTAAAACATGAGTGGGGGACACATGCCCCAGTGCCCCCTTCCCCTTGCTTGACCAGTCCAGCAGGGCCCACTGACACCCAGCCTCGCCCTCTCCTCACCTCTCCCTTCTGCTCAGGGCCAACTTCATTTCCAGGGAAGCACGCAGAGGGCACCATGCCCAGCACGTGGTCATGGGCACCCCCCAGGGGGGCTGTATGAGGTCGAGGCACAAAGCACCCGGGAGGCAGGCCATTCAGGAGCCCCGGGCCCCCCCAGCCAGGCCGCACTAGCTCTAACCGCAGCCGCAGTTCCACCATCTCCTCTTGCTGCTCGCGCAGCCGGTCGCTCTGCAAGACATGGTCCAGGTGCCGAGGGGGCATGAATGCCTCAACAGGCAGGAGTGTAGGAAACTGACGAACAGGTCTGAGGCCACTCTACCATCTCTGGGCTAAAACTGAGGAGGGTCAAATACTCTCCTTCCTTTCCTCCTCCCCTGACCCCAACAACTCTGTAGGAGTTCAGACTCAAACTCACCCCTCAGGTCCCATCACACTCCTATCCTGCCAGACCGCCACCTCCAACCGCCGCCACCAGAGGGCGCGAGGAGCAATGCGGACCTGGTTACGCCAGGCCCCAAGGTCCCCCGCTGCTGCCCCTTCAGTCCCCTCTTTCGTCCAAGCTCACACCACCCAGCAAAGCTGCCCTGCCTGGCGGTCCTGCACACCCACCTGCGCTGTTGTGATGCTCACCTCCACACTTTCGCTCATGTGCACCTCCTAACTCTACACCCCTACCCCGCAGTATCCCACCCTAACTCCCTCCCATCCTGAGAAACTCAGCTCTGCCTTCCCTCCACTCTCCTCTGGGGAGCCTTCCCTGCACTGTGAAGCGGGTGCCACACCTGCAGTTTGTACTGCTCCATGGCGTCCTCCAGCGCAGCCAGAAAGTCTCGGTTCTCCTCCTCCAGCCGCGCCACCTGGTTCTGCAGGCTCAGCAGCTGCTGCGCCCCCTCATCCTCCTATAGGGCAAGGAGAGGGGCTTCAGAGGCGGGGGTTGACAGGGCGAGCTGGACACCCGGCCTCTTCTTGTCTAGCCCTGCTTCCAACCTACTCTTCCAAGCCCTGCCTGCAGTGGGAACTCCAGACCCACTGGTGGGGAGGGCACCCCAGACCCCAGCTGGCCTGGATGCCCTCTGCAAGCCATTTGGGTCATCTCTTGTAATTATCCATCGTATTTGTATTAATAATATCACCACTATTATTAGGAACAATTTATTGCATCTTCACCGGCATGCTAGCCACATGTGACACCCTCAGCCCTTACAACATCCCCACTAAGAGATGGGGTAAGTCCTACGGTTGTCCCTATTTTACAGCTGGAGACCTGAGGCTCTGTAAAGTTACGGAAGTGAACACGGTAATCAGAAGAAGTGACCGAATCCCTAACGTGCCCTGCCAACGGGCAGGAGGCAGGAGCACAGCTGCTGTCTGAAGACCCTCTTCCTTCCTCTCCACCACTTCCCCCTGCCCACAACCACAACCTGTCCCTTGGTCACCTTTCGCCCGCCGGCCCCCTGCGCCGCCTGGCCCTCGACGGAGGCGCTCTCGATGCCGCTGTCGGGCCCAGAGGCGGAGCTCAGGGCGCTGCGTTCACCCTCGACCACGCACAGCCAGTCGCGCACCAACGGGCAGGAGGCAGGAGCACAGCTGCTGTCTGAAGACCCTCTTCCTTCCTCTCCACCACTTCCCCCTGCCCACAACCACAACCTGTCCCTT
>NW_012116021.1:1000839-1003656 GCF_000951035.1 Colobus angolensis palliatus | reverse complement strand
GGCCCCCGCGCGCCGCTCGCCACCTCTTCGGGTGGCCGCTCGGCCTCGGGCCGCCAGTTGACCGTGGCATGGTTGCGGATGTTCTGGGCGCGGCTGGCGTAGTTGAGGGTGTTGAGGGTCTCGTCGAAATCGGAGGAGGAAGGGCTGACGCAAGCGATCATCACCGTCTTGGCATTCCCACCCAGCGAGTCTTTGAGGATCCTGAGGGCGCGAGGGGGAGGCTCTCAGGGGCCCTGACACGCCAGGCCCAGGGCCAGCGGGCCAGACCCGGGACCGGCTCCTGGCACGGCTCCCCGTGGGCCGGAGACCTGGGAGTACCTGGGCTTCCACCCCCAGTGGCGTGACACTCCCCGCCTCCCCGGCCCCCAGGCCACACAGGAGCCGGGGGAAGCTCACCGGGTGATCTTGGAGTCCCGGTAGGGGATGTGGCTGCCCCGGCGCTGAGGGTCCCCCAGGGCGCTGATGACGTTGCCCAGCGCCAGGAGGCTGCTGTTGATCTGGATACTCTCCTTGAGCCGCTCGCCGGTGCTGCCCGTCTTGAGCACCCTCTCTGAGCCAGCCAGGTCCACGAAGTGGAATTTGGAGACGAGCAGCTGGCCCTGGGCGGGGCGGGGCAGGCGGCTGGGGGCGCGCCCCCGCTGCTCCAGGGTCACAGTGAAGACAGTGTGTGAGCGGCTAGACAGGCGGTTGAGGTGCGTGGCTCCCGTGTGCCGCGCCGCGTTGCCCATCTCCAGGAGGCTCAGCACCTCGTCCAAGCCCTCCACGTCCACCTCCTTCACCCCGCACAGCACTGCGGGCACAGAAGGCCGTGAGCCCCAGGGCAGGGGCCGCCAGACTGACCAGCCAGGAGGGCAGGCAGAACAGAACTAGCCCCAAACTTGCCCTTCCTGACCCACCGCTCCCTCCCCACGCCCACGGGGTACTGCCCTTCCTAGTTCGGGCTTGAGGGGCTCTGGCTTCCCACTGGCCCACCTCAGTGCCTCTCACTCTGGGTATAGAAGCAGTACTGAACTCATTGGAGACAGGAAGCTAAAGCAAAACCTCCCAGGGCTTGGGTTTTCCATGAGGAGTTGCCATTCCCAGACAGGTAAGCACCCCACTCCAAGCAGGTGAAGCCTCCCTAAACCCCTCTCCGTCAGCGGAGGACCCCAGAGTTCCTCACCAACATTCCCATGCTCATCTTCCCGGAGCTGGATGTCACGGCTGGCAGTGCCCACCTCGAGCAGGTCCCGGAACTCCTCCTTGTACACTTCCAGATAGGACACATGCACCAGACAGTCAAGCAGGTCATTCTCATCGATGAGCTTGAAGGCCTCGGCCATGGCCCTCGGGACAATGCCCTGCTCATCCTCAAGGAGGGAGGCTGGGGAGACACCGCAGGGCCTCCTGCCACTTCAGCTGGACATAGCCCAAGTCCCCCAGGCCCGCAAGCCCATAGGCCCCTGCCAGAGCTGGAGGATGGTGCTCTAGGATGGAGAAGACAGTGGCCAAGGCCAGGATGGGACAGGTGGCCTGAGCTAGGCCATGCTCCAGTGTGGTCAGGCAGAAATATAAAATTTAAGAGTTGGAAGCAACCTCTCCTGATTCAATCAACCCCTTTCATGATGTAAGCATCCCCTTCACTGCATCCTCAACAGATTAGCAAATAACCTTGCCTTGATTACTCCTAATCCATGCCGTTATCTAAAGGGCCTCCTAAATTTATCCCAAGGAATAATCAGAGGAAGTTCAGAACAGCACTCCTCCTCATGACTTCAAAAAATGCAAATATCCTAAGTGTCCATTTGAAGATCAAACAGGAGATCTGGCCAAATCAACTTTTTTTTGAGACGGGAGTTTTGCTCTTGTTGCCCAAGCTGGAGTGCAGTGGTGTGATCTCAGCTTACTGCAACCTCCACCTTCTGGTTTCAAGCGATTCTCCTGCCTCAGTCTCCTGAGTAGCTGGGATTACAGGCGTCTGTCACCATGCCCAGCTAATTTTTGTATTTTTAGTAGAGACAGTGTTTCACCATGTTGGCCAGGCTGGTCTCAAACTCCTGACCTTGTGATCTGCCAGCCTCGGCCTCCCAAAGTGCTGGGATTACAGGTATGAGCCACCGTACCCAATCAACTATTTTATATTCACAATGGAATGCCAGGTAGCCCATTAAAAAGTTGGATTTTTTTTTTTTTTTAGAAACAGGGTCTTGCTGTGTTGCCCAGGCTGGTCTCCCAACTCCTGTGCCCAAGCAATCCTCCCACCCACTTCAGCCTCCCAAAGTGCTGGGATTACAACTGTGAGCCTCTGTGCCTGGCCTAAAAATTTAGATTGAAGAATATTTAATAATACAGAGAAATGTTCATGATACATTGTTTTTTTGTTGTTGTGTTTTTGAAATGGAGTCTCGCTCTGTCGTCCAGGCTGGAATGCAGTGAAGCAAACTTGGATCACTGCAAGTTCTATCTCCTGGGTTCAAGCAATTCTCCTGCCTCAGCCTCCTGAGTAGCTGGGATTACAGACCCCCACCACCATGCCTGGCCAGTTTTTTTTTGTTTTTTGTTTTTGAGACGGAGTCTTGCTCTGTCACCAGGCTGGAGTGCAGTGGCGAGATCTCGGCTTACTGCAATCTCTGCCTCCCAGGTTCAAGCGATTCCCCTGCCTCAGCCTCCTGAGTAGCTGGGACTACAGGCATGCACCACCATGACCAGCTAATTTTTTGTATTTTAGTAGAGACAGGGTTTCACTATGTTGGCCAGGATGGTCTCGATCTCCTGACCTCATGATCCACCCGCTTCAGCCTCCCAAAGTGCTGGGATTACAGGCATGAGCCACCATGC
>NW_012116021.1:986359-1000332 GCF_000951035.1 Colobus angolensis palliatus | reverse complement strand
GAGACTCCATATCAAAAAAAAAAAAAAAAAAGAACGTGCATAATATAATCCCATTTTTGAAAAGTAAAATAATTTTCCCAGACAAAGAAACTGGAATGCTAACAGGGCAGGGGATTTCTGAAAGGCAATTATCAAGTACTTTTTATTTCGTGCATGTGTTTTGCTGTATTTTCCTAATTTTTTTACGACAAAGTATGTTTCTGTAACTGCTATGGTCTGAATTTGTTTATGCTCCCCAAAATTCACATGTAGAAATCCTCACCCCCAATATGATGGAAGTGGGGCCTTTGGGAAGTGGGTGGGGAGAGCCCTCATAAATGGGATTAGTTCCCTTGTAAAAGAGAGCTGAGAGTGACCCCTTCTGTGTTCTACCATGTGAGTTTAGAGAGAGAAGGTGGCTGTCTGTGAGGAAGAAAGCCCTTCAATCTGCTGGTGCCTTCATCTTAAACTTTCCAGCCTCCAGAACTGTGAGGAATAAATTTCTGTTGAGGAGCCACCCAGTCTATGGTATTCTGTTATAGTGAAGGGAGCAGAGCAAGGCAGTAACCTGAGAGAAAGCAGCTTGTGTTACTTAAAAGGGGACACTTCCTTCAGTTGGCCCAAAGGATCTTTCTCGAAACTGCTCCAGAGCCTGGCTGAAGCACCTTGCAGCCCTGCTGTGCAGCATCCAAAGCACGCCTCTTCCAGAACACACGGTCCCCGCTCCCAACTGCTCCAGCTAGAACACAGATTCCTGACCTTTCCCAGCCAACCTGACAACCTCCAGAGACATGCTACCTTCCCGTACCCTTCCTCTGCTGAGGTCCCCAGAGCCAGGCAGCATAGCGCCATCTCTATGGAGGTGAGAAGGCCACTCACCTCCAATGACTCTTCCTTCCTGCCCTGCCTACCCCACAGACATGGCTGGTCCCAGCCTGGGCCACAGATCTCTGTCTAGGAAATTGACTCTTCCTCCCCCAGCATCCCCACCTTTCACGGGGACAGGCAGCAAGAGGACAGGGGCAGAAATCCAGGAAGGAACTAAGGCTCCTTAAAGTGGGCAAAGGCCCCGAGCAGGGTCACTCACCCACACTGGCCTCCCCCATGGTGTATGTCTTCCCTGAGCCCGTCTGACCATAGGCAAAGACGGTGGCATTGAAGCCCTCGAAGAAGGCCTCAAGGAGGGGCTGAACGCAGGCCTGGTACACGGCCTCCTGCCCGGCATCCTCGGCCAGCACCACGTGGAAGCCAAAGTGTCGGTCACGGCCCAGGGTGATGCGGCCGAGCCCTGGCTCCACCTGCAGGCAGCTCTGATGCCCGTGCAGCAGTTCCTTGGGCAGCAGTGGTCGAACTCGCAGGGCAACCCGCACTGGGGCCTCCTCAGGCCCTGGCAGCCTCTGGGCCTCCAGCCCCATGCTGAGGGAGGACTGCTCTGGGCCCTGTGGAGAGAGAAAGAAGCCCTGGCCATCAGCACTTGTACTCCAGGAGCTAGACTCACCCTGCAGGGGACTTGAGCCAGACCCTGCAGCCCCTGACCTTGGAGGGATTGGGGGGAGGGTGGTCAAAGTTCAGAACATCCCCGTGTCCAACCTGGTGCTCAAAAATTGCAAGGGTCATGACATACATAGTCCCCCTAAGTAACAAGTCATGGCTCCCAGCACTGGCAAAATGAGGCCCTAACTCCTGCACTCCAGTGTTTCAGCTGCATTCTTTCCTACGGCCCTATCTCCTAGAATAACGCGCACACACAGCACCACACCACACCACACCAGGGAACTCTTGTCCCTAACACCCACTGGGTTTACCACAATCTCTGTCTTTTGTCAAGTCACCCACATCCCCTGCCCCACCTTCTTCAAAAAAGTCAACAGATCCTTCAAGACCAAGCTCTCACCACCAAATCCTGCCACATCCATCTCCTAAATATCTCTCAAGTTCACTTGCTCCTTCCCATTCTGTTGTCAAAGCCCTGGTCCTGGCCATTGACACTGTGCCAGGATGACTTTGAGCAGCCTTCCCCCTGGTCTCAGTCTCCCTGTCCCATCCCGCTGGGTAGCCAGGGACATCTTACTTTTTCTTCTTGAGACAGGGTCTCCCTCTTTCACCCAGACTGGAGTACAGTGGCATAATCACTGCTTACTGCAGCCAAGACTTCCCAGGTTCAAGTGATCCTCCCACCTCAGCCTTCAAAGTAGCTGGGACCACAGACACGTACCTGGCTAATTATTATTATTTTGTAGAGACAGTCTAGCTATGTTGTCCAGGCTGGTCTTGAACTCCTGGGCTCAAGGGATCCTCCCAAAGTGCGGTGATTACAGGCATCAGCCACTGCGCCTCAGGGGCATCTCTCAAAATGCAAATGCAATTATTTCACTCCCTGCCTAACCCCAACTCTCCAAAAAAAGGCTCTCCACTGCCCTTGGGATTCAAAATATTAAGGAAAAAAAAAAAAAGACAAGCCTTAAATCAGGCCCTGCCTTCCTGGATTACTCACCTCCCACACCCCAGGCCTTTCCTTGCCTCCTCTCTCTGCCTGCAACGGCTAGGTGTTACCCAAGCCTCCTCATCCCTCCCGGCTAAGGCTGCAGGCACCTTCTTCTTCTTCAGGGAGCCACGGAAGCTCCCCTTCTCTGTGACCCCACTACGACACGCACACAACCCCCAGTGCTGTTCCACCCGCCCGTGACCACTCTACTGCAACTGCAGGTTACTACCCGCTTCTCTCCCCCACCTCCCAGACCAGGAGCTGGAAGGCGCGGACCCTCTGGGTCCACTTTGCACTTCATTACCAGCGCCCAGCACAAGGTCCCACGCTGCCCAATAAACAGTGATGGATAATCTTCATCCAAGGAACTTTCCACGTCCTCCCTCCTCCTACAGCGTTCTTCACCCCCCACCGCCACCCCGGCACGTCATTCTTTACCCTTTAACCTCTCTCTCAGCACAGTAACCTCTCATTAATTCAATCACCCGGCCCCTATTGGGCGCCCGATCCTGGGCACATAGCGGTAAACTCTGCCTCGCAATACCATGTGGGCCTTCGCGCACCCCTCCTCCGCGTGAGCATTCCGAGCCCGGTGCAGTCCCGGCTACCGCGCGCCCCTGCTCTCCGCACAGCGCTACCGCTCCGAAGGAACTCTGACATCCCCGCAGGCGCAATCCCGAGCCAGGGTAGGGCAGCCGGGGCTGGAGGCGGCGGGGCGCGGGACGAAGCTCCCGGAAAGTTGGAAGAAGTGATTACAAATGGGGACCCGACTCACGCGGCCTCGGCGCTCGCCCCTCCTTGCAGGCCCGGGATGCCGGCGTCAGCCCCCAGATGTCGGGAAGAGGGCGCCGGCCAGTCCAAGGAAGAGCTTCCAGGAGGCTGGGGAGCAAGGGTGCGGGGCTCCTCATGCCGGCTCAGGTCTCCCAGGCGTGCCGGCTCCCAGGGTCAATAGGCCCAGGCCTGCGCGAGGAGGGAGCGCGCGCCTCCCTCCACCCACCGGGTCCTCGCCCCTAACCCGCTCTCGGGCCCACACTCACCTGCCTGGGTGCGAGCGCCGTCCCGGGCCAGGCAGTCAGGCTTCGATCCCCAGTGCGGCGCGCTCCGATGCCGTCATCGGGACCCCCGCCCCCCAAACCAGCCCTCCCCTCACCCGCAACTCCGCCCGTCGGGGCTCTCGGGGGCGGAGGCGCGAGCCGGGCGGCGTCGCGGAGTCTGCCCGCAGACAGGGCAGGCGGGGCCCGTGAGGAGGGCCCAGGCCTGGAGAGTCTGAAGCATCCTCCTGATGGCATCGACTTATTTTCTAGAATGTGTCTCCAAACTGGACTCCAGGCCATCCTGTCCTCAGCCCCGAGTCACCTTCGTCCCCCATCTCTGTTTTCCACTCCCAGTCCCTAACCACGCCCCCTGCACGGCACTCACAAAGCCAGCAGAAACCTCCATCTCCCCACGTTTAAAAAAGTTTTCTCAGTTCTGAGACTCTCATTTTCTCACATTTTAGTATTTCTAAAATTGAGTTCCATCTTACACTCATTGTCAAGGGAAATTTGGCACCAGGAGGGGCAGGAGAGGTGATCTGGCGGTGTCCATGGCAGCCGGCAGCCTCAAAGAGATGGTTGTTGTCTTCACCTCTGAGACCTCTGATCCATTGTTTGCACTGGAAGCACCGTGAATGGGTGAATTTTATAATCTGAAAACATATTTGTCACTTAAAATGCCATTAGAAAAAGTAAACTCCAGTGTCGTTTCTAGTGATATTTTATTATGTATATAGAAGATTACCTGGCATAGACAGGCAACATAATTAAAGGCTATAGAAATTGCCAGGCTCTTCAGATAGATCTATATTAGGAAACCCTCAGCCTCTAGTAACAGAAACCACAATTTGAAGTGGCTTGAACGATAAGGTCATTTGTTATCTTGGGGAACAGTGAAACCCAGAGGGATGAGGGCTCCTCGGCAGGTTGAGTCAGTGGCAACATTACCAAGGAGCTGGCCTTTTAACTGCTTTTTGTTTTTGTGTTTTTTTGTGTGTGTTTTTTTTTTTTTTTTTTTTTTTGCCATTACCTTCAAACACAAAACGTCCAGAGGAAGAAGACAGCAGTGTGTGGCAAGGCATGCCCTTTGGATCAAGAGCCCTCCAAGCTGATTGCCTTCCCATTCCATGTACCACACAGCTTAGACCTGTCCACCCGCAAACTAATCACTGTCAAGGGGATGGAACTACCATGATTGGCTTGCAATACCTGTGTGAGCATGGATATAGGGAAGTCATCCACAATCTCCACAACCACATCCTCGAAGTTTCATAAAGGAGAGGCTGGCCAGCTGATTCATGTATCACAAAGGACCATGATTCAGGTACCAAGCATCTATCTGTCAGATGCCAGGAGCTGTGCCATTTCCTCCAATAGATAATTCAATTAAGGAGAAACTAAAACCTCAAGCAATTGGAAAGAGCACACGAAACCGCGGTATTCTCTGACATGCTGTAGAATGACACCGTTGGTCCCAAATATTCTAAATCAGTTGGGGTCCTGAACAAGAACAACACAGAGCAGCCTGCCGCTGTGATACCCAAAGAGAATCATTTTAGACCCTGAAAATGTGAAGAAGCTGAAAACTGAACTTGGATCTTCATGTGTGTAAAATGTAATAAAAGGTGATGATGATTAATGAAACATCATGTTTTAAGAGGTACAATTCTGGGCCAGGCAAGGTGGCTCACGCCTGTAAACCCATCACTCTGGGAGGCTGAGGTAGGCAGATCACTTCAGCCCAGGAGTTTGAGACCAGCCTGGGCAATAGGGCAAAGCTGTTTCCACAAAAAATGCAAAAAATAGGCAGGCGTGGTGGCATGGGCCTATAGACCCAGCTACTCCAGAAGTTGAGGTAGGAAGATACACTGGCTTAAGCCTGGGAGGTAGAGGTTGCAGTGAGCCAAGATGGTGCCACTGCACTCTAATCTGCGTGAGACAGCGAGACCCTGTCTCAAAAAAAAAAGAGAGAGAGAGAGAGAGGTACAATTCTAATTACAATTACAGTAATTAAATTGTAGAGAAAATAAAATTAAAACTTTTATGTTACAATAAATTTTTAAAGAATTAGAAAGATGTACCTTTTTTCTTGCTCTTTCTGGTGGATGTGCAGTGTTTTTCTGTGTATCAGTAGTACTCATATGCAACAATCTGGTTTGTGTACCCTACTGTCCAAATTGTGGCCTTTATCACTATTTTCCATTAAAAGTAGTTGATGCCATGTATTAGGGTAAGAACTGGAATAATTATTTTGTGGTCAAAAAATTCAGATGCTTCTAAAATGTATGTTGTAGGCCTGAAATGACAAAAGCCCCAACTTAAAGGGGTTCTTGCCGGCCAACTTGTGACATCATGAGCTTCAGAAGAGCAAAGAATAATTATAGTTACTTGAAACAAATTGAGTCTGTAAAAATTCCTTTTGTGGAATTTGACAAGCTGATTTTACTACTTATATGGAAAAGCAAAGTGCCGGAAGTTGCAAAAGACACTTGCAGAAGGGCAGTATGGGTGGACTTGCCCGAGAAGATGTGAAAACATATTTGAAACTATTGTAATTCAGACAATGTGTTCATGCTACAGGAATAACAAATAGAACAAATTTGGAAACCAGATCTGTGACAAAGTAGAGAGTGCAGATCAGTGGGGGAAAGCTATTCAGTCCATCAAGCCGAACCTGGTCCATTGTTCATCAGACATCAGTAAATCAGAAGTTTTCAGCTGACATTCGAGAGCACTCTTTTTTATTTTTTTTTATTTATTTTATTTTATTTTTTAGACAGAGTCTCGCTCTGTCGCCCAGGCTGGAGTGCAGTGGCGGGATCTTGGCTCACTGTAAGCTCCACCTCGCAGGTTCATGCCATTCCTCTGCCTCAACCTCCCGAGTAGCTGGGACTACAGGCACCCACCACCACGCCCGGCTAATTTTTTGTATTTTTATTAGAGACGGTGTTTCACTGTGTTAGCAAGGATGGTCTTGATCTCCTGACCTCATGATCCACCCGCCTTGGCCTCCCAAAGTGCTGGGATTACAGACATGAGCCACCGCGCCTGGCCTCAAGAGAACTCTTAAACTTCCTGCAGTATACAATTCATTTAGAGAGAAACTCAAGGCTGAGTATGGTGGTTCATGCCTGTAATCCCAGCACTTTGGAAGGCTGAAGCAGGAGGATAGCTTGAGCCCAGGAGTTCAACACCAGCCTGGGCAACATAGCGAGACCTCGTCTCTACAAATAAAAAAAAAATTAGCCGGGCATGGTGGTGTGCACCTGTGGTCCCAACTACTCTGGAGGCTAAGATGGGAGGATTGCTTAAGCCTGGGAGGTCAAGGCTACAGTAAGCTGTGATTACACCACAACACTCCAGCCTGGATGACCGAGACCCCATCTTTAAAGAGAGAGAAAGAGAGAAAGCACAACTGAAAATTCAATTAGGAAATGTGTAAGACAGTTATCCACATGGAAGAAAAAAATTGGATTCCTACTTAAACCATACTTATAAAAATTAATTAAATGTAGGGCTGGGCCAGGCGCAGTGGCACATGCCTATAATCCCAGCACTTTGGGAGGCTAAGACAGGCAGATAACTTGAGCTGAAGGGTTGCAGACCAGCCTGGGCAACACAGCAAAACCCCATCTCTACCAAAAAAATGCAAAAATTAGGTGAGCATGGTGGTATGCACCTGTAGTCCCAGCCACCCTGGAGGCTGAGGTGACAGGATTGCTTGAGCCCGAGAGGTCAAGGATGCAGTGAGTCGTGATAGCGCCACCACACTCCAGTCTGGGTGACAGAGTGAGACTCTGTCTCAAAAACAATAATAATTAATGAAATGTAAAAGCAAAACTATGAAAGCGTTAGAAGAAAATCATCATGGCAAATATTAGGGAAACATCATCATAACTTCATGGTAGGGGAGAGCTTTTAAAACATAACTCTCAGCACCATAGGAAAGGTTAGAAACAAACAAAAATCACAACTCAAAATTGCAAACCACAAAGGGAAAAGGTGGTAATTGTGACTAAATCAAAATTAAGAACTTTTGTTCATTGAAAGGATGAACAAAGAAACCAGAAAGAGAATGAAAATGCAAGCAACAAGCTGGAAGAAGATATTTGTGATATTTATCCTTGATAAGAATTAGTATTCAGAAAATATAAAGAACTTCTAAAAATCATTGAGAAAAACTAGGTCTGGCATGATGACTCACACCTGTAATACCAGCACTTTTGGAGGCTGAGGCAGGAGGATCGCTTGAGCCCAAGAGTTCAAGGCTGCAGTGAGCTTTGATTAAACCACTCATTCTAGCATGGGTGGCAGAGCAAGACCCTGTCAAAAGAAAGAAAGAAAGAAAAAGAAAGAAAGAGAGAAAGAGAGAAAGAAGGGAAGAGAAGAGAAGAAAAGAAAAAGAAAAGAAAGAGGGAGGGAGGGAAGGAAGGGAGGGAGGGAGGGAGGGAAGGAGGAAGGAAGGAAGGAAAGAAAAGAGAGAAAGGGCAAATACTTCACAAAAGAGGAAATGCAAATATTAAATAAACATCATAAACAATGTTCAATATCATTGCTAATCAGGGAATTAAGTCCATGACAAGATTCCATTTTCCTCCTTTCAGATTTAGGAAAAGTGATTAAATTAGACAATATCAAGTGCTGATGAGGATGCTGAGTAAGAGGACTCATACTTCTGGTGAGAATGTAAATCAGAGCAACCACTTTGAATGGCAATTTGTCAGTATCTAGTTAACGATACACATACTTCATCATTTAGGAATTCCCTAAGAAACTCTTATAAGAATGTTCATTGTCACAAAGTATGTAACAGTAAAAATACAGAAACAGGTCGGGCATGGTAGCTCATGCCTGCAATCCCAGCGCTTTGGGGGACCAAGGTGGGCAGACCACTTGAGGTCAGGCGTTCGAGACCAGCCTGGCCAACATGCTGAAACTCCATCTCTACTAAAAATACAAAAATTTAGCCTGGCGTGGTGGCTGGCGCCTGTAGTCACAGCTGCTTGGAGGCTGTGGCAGGAAAATCGCTTGAACATGGGAGGTGGAGGTTGAAGTCAGCCAAGATCGTACCACTGCACTCCAGCCTGTGGGACAAAAATGAAACAGTCTCAAAAAAAAAAAAAAAAATACAGAAACAAGCCAAATGTCTATTGACACGAGAGTGATGTGGCAGAGATTACAAGTTACCCCCATTCCTGGGATCTACTTCCCTTCCATTTAGGACTTCTGATTTTTAATTAGATGCATAGCCACTCCAAATGAAAACTATATTTCCCATCCCCCTTTTAAACCAGGAGTGGTCATGTGACTAAGTTCTGTCCATTGGGTTGTAAGCAGTAGTGTGTAATTTCTGTTGTGGAGGCATGCCATTCTCGTTTCTCCTTGCTCTTTTCTGTGGCTGGAATATGGAGTTGATGGCTGGAGCTGGAGCAGCTATCTTGGTTCATGAGGTGACTTTAGGGAAAGAAATCATTCATGACAGAATAGTAAGGTTCTGTCCTTAAGATAGAAGGAACCTCAATCCCTGGCACTGCTGAGTGTCATTCCAGTCTGGACTACTCATCTCTGGGCTTTCACAGGAGACAGAAATAAACTCCTCTCTTGTTTAAATCACTGTGTGCTAGACTGTACTATTGTTCAGTAAATATTTTCTCCCTTCCCCTTCCACTAGGGGAGAAGTCTACTTCCCTGTCCCATTGATGCGGACTTGGCTGTATGACTTGCTTTGGCCAATGGAATGTAAGCAGATATGATACAAGGAGAGGACTTGAAATGAGACTTGGTTCTGTGCTCCAGTGATCTGTTGTGAGAAGTGTATGCCCCAGATAGCCACTGCCACTGACCCCTTATCCTAGAGCCCTGAAATAGCACCCCTGGTGCAGAACTGAACCCATGCACAGCCTGGAGCCAAGTTCAGCTGATCTGCAGAGCCATTGGGAGTGCCACTGTGATGAGCCAAACCATAGTTGACCTATGAACATAAAAATAAATGCATGTTGTTGTAAGCCACAGTTTTAGGACAGTTTGTTATGCAACAGTATCATGGCAAAAGCTGACTAGTATACATTGTTATTGGGAGCCTTCTGTCTTTTAAAACTGAATCCATTCTAATACAAATGACTGAATAAATTAGGGCATATTTATATGTACTCATTAAATATAGAGTTTTAGAATTAAAATCTCTAGTGAAAATGAATGAAGCTCAGAAACATAATTTTGAGTGAAAAGAAGCAAATCTCAAGAATACACATAATCACACTTAAATAAAGCTCAAGGCATGTAAAACTCAATCATATTGTATTGGGGTGTATATATAGGAAGTAAATCTATAAAGAAAAGCAACGGAATGAGAAACAACAAAATTCAAGACTGTGGTTATAGCAGGTTGGGGCTGGGGATGGGGAGGGATTGTGGATGTCATGCAGGATGTTTTAAAGGTAGTGCTTGTGTTCTGGATGTAGAGCAGTGAGTAGAAGGGTCCAATAGTACATCCTGGATGGGGAGCTGACCACACAGGCTTGGTCCCCTCTCTGCGCACAGAGGAACCTCTGGATGACCCCACTAGCTCTAATGACATACTAACAAGGTATGCAGAAGTTTCCATTGACTCAGTTTACAGAAAAGCTCAGAAGAATTTGACTTTTTATCTTGTAATCAACATTTTTTTTCTTTTTCGAGATGGAGTTTTGCTCTTGTTGCCCAGGCTGCAGTGCAATGGTGTGATCTCGGCTCACTGCAACCTCCACCTTCCGGTTTCAAGCGATTCTCCTGCCTCAGCCTCCTGAGTAGCTGGCGATTATTACAGGTGCGTACCACCACACCCGGCTAATCTTTGTATTTTTAATAGAGATAGGGTTTCACCTTGTTGGCCAGGCTGGTCTCGAACTCCTGACCTCGTGATCTGCCAGCCTCGGCCTCCCAAAGTGCTGGGAATTACAGGCGTGAGCCACCTAATCAACATTTAAATATTTAAAATCATTTGATGTATGCATTTTATAAATTTTGATTAAGTGTGAAGTATTTAAATGGTTAGGAAAGTTATGCTTAAGACAATGAGCTTCGAAGCACAAGTCATAGCAGTATCTCTCTCTCCATGCCCAGAAGTCCCTTGGCTATTAAGATCCTAGATCATTATTGGGAGGAAGGCTAGGCATGGTGGTTCGCACCTGTAATCCCAGCACTTTGGGAGGCCGAGGTAGGCAGATCACTTGAGGTCAGGAGTTTGAGACCAGCCTGGACAACATGGTGAAACCCCGTTTCTACTAAAAATATGAGAATTAACTGGGCATGGTGGCACATGCCTGTAATCGTAGCTATTCAGGAGGCTGAGGCAAGACAATCACTTGAGCCTGGGGGCGTGGAGGTTGCAGTGAGCTGAAATCCTGCCACTGCACTCCAGCCAGGGCGACAGAGCAATACAGTCTCAAAATAAAATTATGGGAAGAAAAAAGGGTAAATGATTGCCTGGATAAATGTATGTTAATTTCTGTAATTGTGTGCATCTCCAAAAGCTGTGGCTGAGTTAGAAGTGAGTTTTGTAAGTTGGAACGGAAGGCATTGGGTATTTCTCTGAAGGACCCTGGGCAACCCAATGTGAAGCAGAGGTCTTTGCTAGGTCCTGAGCCATGCTGAAGATACTGAGTGTGGGTGGGCCTTGCCAAAGTGATGCCCCGCAGAACAGGGGGAAGTCCCCCATTGAGCCTAGAGTCAAGGAAGCAAATGTCTGCCATTTAGAGGAGCTACTTTGCCCTTGTTACTGGCCAAAATGTGTTCAAAATACTGAGAAGCAGGTTCAGTGTACCTTGCTGCCTAATCAAGAGGTTTCTAACAATAAAAAGAAACTTACAACTTACATTGTTTGCTTCCTGGGCTGTCCTATTCCATATGTAGCCTCCAGCACCTGTGCCCAGGCCCAGGGCTGGGTGAGGGAACTGGGCCTGACCAGCAGGCATATTGGCGGCCGCAGCCCTCATGCTGCTGAGGCGGCAGCTTTCCTGCCTTCTGGAGTATAGCCTAGCAGGAGGAGCCACAGGACTGGGGAGGAGTGGATAGCTAGGAATGTAGTTTCTGGAACACTAGGAAGAAAGCAGCATGGGAGGGTGGGGCCCAGGACAGGCAGGCACTTCTTTCTGCACATCTAGGCCTGAGGTCACTTCTCCAGCATCTGTCCATGGAAGCCCTGCCAAGGCTGTGCTGGGCTCTGTCTGCTCAGTCCTGTTATATCAGCTTCTAAGAAACCCTCTTGCCAACTCCACCCTTCATCTTCCCTCCCCACCCCCCAGGGAACTGCTGGGTGTGGTTTATATCGTGGAAGTGGGGTGGGGAGGGTCCATGGTTGGCTCAGGGGCCTGGCCACATCTTCATGTGTATATCTACCGGCTTCTCTCCTGTCCCCACTCTGCATCCTCAGACTCCAAAACCATAGATCAAGGCCCATGACCCATTACACCAAAGATCTGCCAGGGCCCCAGAGTCAGTTCCAGGGCCCCAGAGTCAGTTTCAGGGAGCAGGGCTTCCAGGTGTGCAGTAGAGTGGGAGCTAACAGAGTGGGTGCTTATGGGTCTGAGGGGGACCTGTGGAAAATGAGTATAAATATATGGATGTCTAAAATGACTGACTGAAGACTCATAATTTTCTGTGCATATTTCTGAAGTTGCAGGTGAAAATAACTAGAAAAATAGGGTTTGGTTTGGCAGGCTACTTGGTATTATCTAGGAATACTTAAAATGCACATATTCTTTCACCCAGCATGTCACGGTTACAAGTTACGCATCTATCACATATGTATATATATGTATTTCCACACATGTACACTAGACATTTTTGATAAGGGCATTTATTATAGCACTGTTTGCAGTAGCAAAAAAGAAAAAAAAAAGGAAACAACTTAAAAGTCCATCATTAGGGAACTAGTTAAATCAAATAAGGCGTATCCATATTATGCAGTAGTTATTATGTGGCCGTCGAAAAGAGCGAGTGGGATTTATGATGTGATACAAAAATCTCTCCAAGCTGTGTTATTAAGTGAAAAAAGCAGGCGTGTATAACACCCCACAGCTTGTGTAAACACAAGCGGGGAGTGCATACACACATGCCTGCAGGTGCATCGCCCTGCATACACCAGAGATGGCATCATGGTAGTTTTTAATGAAGGGGAACGGGGGGCTCAGGGAGAAAGACACACGCCCTTTTGCAATGTTTGAATTTTAGAGTTGTATGATGCATTTTCTTTTCCTTTTTTTTTTTTTGAAACGGAGTCTCGCTCTGTCGCCCAGGCTGGAGTGCAGTGGTGTGATCTCGGCTCACTGCAAGCTCTGCCTCCCAGGTTCATGCCATTCTCCTGCCTCAGCCTCCTGCATAGCTGGGACTACAGGTGCCCACCACCACACCGGGCTAATTTTTTGTATCTTTTAGTAGAGATGGGGTTTCACCGTGTTAGCCAGGGTGGTCTCGATCTCCTGACCTTGTGATCCACCCGCCTCGGCCTCCCAAAGTGCTGGGATTACAGGCGTGAGCCACCGAGCCCGGCCATGAATGCATTTTCTAGATTTATCAAATATTAACATTTCCCTTGGAAAATGAGATTGGGGATGAACTGTGGCTATAAAGTCTATATATGATCACCATTTTCATTCCCCAGCATCTGGAGGGCATCAAAAGAGTGACTATGCAGGTGCAGGCAGTAATGATCCAAATGGAAATGTGGCTGTGAGCAAGAAGCTGGCTCTATGAAGCACAGGCCTGGGACTCAGCCTGTGAAGGGGCGAGTACTCAGAAAGTGACATTTAGTATTTTAAATAAATATGCAAGAGCTTTTGCATCTGATTGTTTCCTTCAAAGTAGTCTGCTGGGAGCCTAGATCATCAGAGGATCTCCCAGTTCAGTGCTAAGAATGTGTCAAGATCTTCTGTTTGGACCTTCAGAGTGGTGACAGGAGTTACTCATGCGTGACAAATATCCACAGAGGCAGAATTTGAATTTTGGAAACGGTCAAATGTCTTTTGGCCACAAGTTTGGTTAAAGAGATGAAAAATCAAGTTAGGCAATTACTCTTTTAGTAAAAACCGAGCCATAGAATCAGAGCAGGCTGCGGCTTTGGTGTCCCTTAAAAACTGGCTCTGAGGGTGAAGCCCCAAAAGGATGCTTAAAAAAAAAAAAAAAAAAAAGTGTGCCTCGGCAGCATCATCGGGATGAGGCTGGGGTCCCCAGGGGACCACTTTGAAAGCGGCAACGCTCGCCTGGGCTGTGCGGGTTCTGTTTATTTGTTAGAGAAACCCGCCGGCCCGGGGTGCGGCGACAGAGGCGGCGACTCAGCTCTTCTTGCGCAGCTGGCTGTACTGCGCGCGGCCCAGGATGGGCTCCATGACGCTGGGCCGGAAGAAGCTGTCGCTGACCCTGCGCTTCGGCTTCTCACGGGGCACGGCCGGGAAGGCCGGGCGCGGCGCTGCGGGCGTGGCGACCTTGTCCTCCAGGCC
>NW_012116021.1:977094-986284 GCF_000951035.1 Colobus angolensis palliatus | reverse complement strand
CGGGCCGGCGAATGGCGCCCCTGACGCCCTGCGCTCCGCCTCCCGGCGCTCTACCTCGGCGGGTGGGTTGTCGATGTCCCGGAATTCGCTCTCGGGCTCCATCAGCGACAGCCTGGGGAGCTGAGGGCCCGGCAGCCACCTTAGAGTCCTGGCTTGGCCCTGGTCCCCGCGCCTCTGACCCACTGCCCCTTCCCGGGTCCCTCGATTGTTTCACTGGGAGCGGCCGTCAGGAGGCCACAGGCTGGGGAGCGGTTCAGTAGTTTGGGGGGCACCGGGGAAAGCCCTGAGGTCCTACCCACTCTGAGCTTCTCCATGGACCAGGTGGCCGCTCAGGCAAGCCAAGCCTCCCAAAGTTTCAGGATCCCCTAGGCCTCCCTGAGGGGAACCCTCAATGGGAGGTCATCAGCTTTCCTAACTCTTCCTTGCAGCCCACACAGTGACCTGGCCAGGGATGGGTACACCTTCCTGGGGCTGGCCCGAGCGCAGGGTGAACAGGAGGTCTGCTAAGATCACTGGCATGCTGCTTGCTAGAGTGACTGAGTAACCCACCCCCTTACCAGCTCTAAGGGTGCTTTCTGCCCTGACCAGCCCCACTCAGGTCCGCATAACCTATAACTTGCTTTGGAAAGAGGCTCCCAAAGGGATGGCATTGGTATCCCCTGGGTTTTTCCTATTGGCCACAGGTGATAGAATTGGGTGGAGCCTGCTGCTGTCCCCTGGAACTCATGGCCCACCCCTCAGGGTGCCCCGGAAGTCTCTCCAACCACTTCCCGCGCAGCAGCATGCAAACCTGCCTGGCACCTGCCCGGCCTTTCAGTTGGGAGCAAAGGGGTGAAGGTGAACCACTGGGATCCCAGGACTAATGGCTGGAGACTCCTCTACCAGCACGTGGGAGGAGCCGTGGGGAGAGGCCTTAGGCCAGAGCCATGGGCCTCTATACTCCTGGGGCTGGGAGAGGCCCAGTATGTCAAAATGTTGCCAGGGCACTGAGGACTGCAGGGGGGTCTCCAGAGGAATAGGGGAAAGGAGGGGGACTGCATCCCCTTCGGTGAAATCTACTTTATCTGCCCTGTCCGGGCCCCCTTGGGACACTAACAGTTTGCCAGGGGTGGTACTCACCGGCACGTAATGCACCACTGTGTCCACCACATTGTCAGTAACGCCCTTCAGGGCATCTGATAGAGACATGGCCCTCCCCTTGGTCGAGGAGACAGCAGGGGCTGGTGTGAGGTGCAGCACCCTCCCTGCCATGCCCAGCACAGCTGCAGGTGCCCATGTCACAGCCGAGATGGTGGTCTGGAGGGCCTTCTGCAGGTTATGTGCCACGCCGCCCAGGAGCCCTTGAGGGCCTGGCAGGGCTGCTACCTGGGGGCCAGAGTAGGGTCAGTGCCTCCTGCAGTAACTCCCCTGACCCTTCCCTCCTCACCAGCCCCAGAGCTCAAGGGAAAAGCATGAGAATACCAAATTTACAAAACTTCAGGCTTATTCTGCCACTAGCAATGTGGCCTTGGACAGGTCACATTCCCTCTGTGAACCTCTGTTTCTTCTGCAAAATGGGACAATAATCTCTGCCCTGCCTATTTACAGAGTGTTGCAAGGATCAGCTGAGAGAATGACATGGAAGTCCCTCATCAGCTGGGCATTTGGGGGTGGGGTGAAGGGTGTTGCACACACATGCCATGCCCCTGCATCTGGGCCAGAATTCCTGAGTTCACCCTATGCCTCTGCTTCTCACCACTTCTGTGGACTGGACGACCTTGAGGCTCCCACTCTCCCCCTCACCTCACTGAACTTGTTCTCCTCCGTCTCCAATTCTTCCTCCTCCTCCATGTCCTCTCCCTCTGTGTCTGTCTGGTCCTCATGATCCTCCTCCTGGGCGGCTGCGAGGCTGTGCAACCAGGGCACCCGCACTTCACTCCTCCGCCGGGACACCGCCTGCATGGCCACTGAGGCACCCCACTGGGCCAGGCTGCTCTGAGGGAGGATGGCAGCAGATTGCTGGCTCAACTGCCCCTGCTGATGACCAGGGAGCCACAGCAGCCAAAGCCCCTCGCCCCCGGGGTCCAGGCCAGGTGGTGAGCAGGGCTTGGCCCCAGCAGACTTTTCTTGAAACTTTTTATTGAATGGTAATCTACATACACTAAAGTGCACACATCTTTCGTGTAAGCTCTATGAATTTTTATAAGAACACACCTGTGTAACCACTACAGGGCAAGACATAGACCATTTTCAACACCCAAAGACTCCCTGTGTCCCCCACTCAGTCCATATTCCCCCAAGAGCAACCACAATCCTGATCTCTGTCACCATGCCTTCGTTTTACCTATTTCTGAACTTCATATAAGTGAAGTCACATCATGTGTATTCATTCATTAATAGCTCCTTTAGTTAAATATTATGGTGTTAGTTTCACTTATGTTACTGCAAATGGAAGTAGTTCCTTCTTTTTCATCTCTGTGTAATATTCCATCATACGAATTTCCCGTAACTTACGCATCCTACAGTAGATGGGCATTATCATTGCTTCCAGTTCTTAGCTAAGGATATTGCTGATCTGAACATTTTTTACTTGTCTTGGGAGACTGAAGTGCTCATTTCTGTTGGGTATACAACTTAAGAGTGGAATTGCTGGGCCATAGGATATATGTTTGTTAGCTTTGATAGATACTCCTCCAGATCTCTAAAGAGTGAAAAACTCAATGAACCAGAGTGTCCCATGGGAAGAAATTGACTGAGCAATGGGCTGGTGTCTCCTGAGGCACATTCTAAACCTCTAGGGAGCCCCACAAACAGAGCCTCCTTATTACACAGCTTTTGGGGATGCCACTCTATTCCATGTGAATGGTGGCATGTGAGGTTCTGCCCACTGCAGGCCGGGCCCAGGCATGTGACTCAGTCTCAGCCTTATTGATGCAGGGGACTGAGGGGAACTGCTACTCCTGTATCCCTGCAGGGGCAACACTTGCTTGAATGAATGATCCAGGCCTGATGATGCTTTTAAAAGTACTGCTCAAAAGATGGCTGAAAAGTAGTAATCTTGTTTGCTGACCTTTATGCTTTAATGTTGTTTTATTTTCTTTTCTGGCACTAGTTTCTTACTAAAATTCCTTATGAAAAAAATCCAGCCTATTTCTGCTAAAATACAGAGAGGTGGAGGTGGGGAGTGGTGGGGAGTTAACTCTCCCTGGGCCTAGAAAGGGCAAATTTACCTTGGGTGCATTGGTGCTGGGTACACTCTCCCTGACAAAATGGGTTGTGTACTTTGTTTATTTAAGGATGACAGTCCCTAGTGCTTGCATAGCAGTTGGAAGTCCTGCTGTCTTATAGGTGGGAAGACCCATAGAAAGAGGCCCACTTGGGGGGATGAAGACTGGGGCTTGGGGGAGACTCAGAGGGAAATGGGGGAGATAGAAGTGAGTGGTAGGGCAGGAGTACTCTAGCAAGACAGGCCTGCCCTTGCTTAACATCCTGTCCCTTCTCTTTCCCTGTGGTCTGGAAGGCCATCCCTCTACCCCTCTCAAGGCCTCTTGTCCTTAGAACTAAAGTCCTAGCCCAGGTTGGAAGAGAGAATGTTCTCAGGACAGGAAGGGGCGATGGGTGGGGGATGGGAGGTACTAAGAGGCCCACAAGGCTCCCAGGCACGGGGTCAGTCAGAGCTCAGGGCAGATACTCACCAGGGGCACCACTCCTGGGATCCACATGGCCAGGGTGTGGCCCTGCTCCAGGGCCCGGGCCATGGTCTGCATGGTGTGTCGAGAGAGGGTGTTGGTCAGAGCCCCAACCCTGCTCATGAGGCTCGGCTTGGCCTTGGGCGACTTCTGGGCTTGCTGGTGTCCAGGAGCAAGGGCTGGGTAGGGATTTAGGGGGAAAAAAGAGAAAACAAGTAAGAGAGGGGCCGGGGAGTTCTGGGTCATGTCTAGGACTGGAAAGCAGGTGTTCTAGCTCCACCACAAACTCACTGGTGAGTTCCACAATTCACTTTCCCTCTTTACAGATGGGTGGGGGTGGGATCCATCTGAAAATCCCACTGGCCTTCCCTATTCCAGAGCAGTGGCTGGATGAGCCCTGCTACCTCCTGCTGATTCCCAGGCAGTGTGTGTGACAACTCACTCCCAGGCCGAGCCTCCGAATGGCAGGTACCTGACTCTTCCTTGTCTGGAGGGAGGAGGTACTCCACCACCTTCTCAATGCTGCCCAAGGCCAAGTCGGCCCCTCCAGAAGCCAGTCGGCCAGCTCGAGTGTTGGCAGCAAATTCCGCAGTGTCTCTGGCCACTCCCCAAGCGAGCTCACACCCAGCCAAAGCGGCCCCCAGGACCTTGTCTGAAGTGCTCGCGATGGGAATGCTGATGCTGTTTCTGGCACTGCGGAGGCGGGTGGAGATGGTGTCCTTCAGCTCAGAAGCAATCTGGGGGAAGTTGGTGGGGGTGTTAGGCATGTGGTCTTGCAGTCCCTGGAAGGGCCACCCTTTCAGGGTCTGGTGGCCTGAGCCCAGGTCCCAGGAAGGTGTCATCTAAAGGCCCAGGGAACTGGTACTGATATTTGGGTACCTGGAATTAAGCTAGGCTTTAAAGGCAGAGGGCTCCAACCTTCCTTGTGCCAACCGTTTGGATCTCCTGGCTTCTTCACCCCCATCACTGCCTGTCAAGATCCCTCTCATCCTGTGAGGATGACCCCAAAGACTCCTCGTTGGTGTTACCTGTCCTGATACCCACATGCTCACAAGGAATCTCCTTCATCCTTTCCTCAGAACACAGCATTTCTATTGATTTATAGGTGTGCTTGATCTTCCTACAAGTTCTGCATTGAAATAATTTATCTTTTTCTTCATTATCCTGGGAGTGCCTTTGTGACAAAAATGTTGCCTTTAATCTGGAAAAATGGGGAGCAAAGGACACAGGCCTCACAGCTGAACAGACCTGCTCTCACTGTCTCCACTTACTGGTTTCCTCTCTGTAAAATGGAGATAACAACCCCTATCCCAGAGGGTTGACAAGAGGATTAAGTGAGAGTAGTTGATAAAGCATAGGTGATGGCCCCGGGCATAGGGTAGGCCTCAGTACACGTTTGTGGGAAGGGTAGTTGGTCAGTGAGATAGATGAGGTCAGAGACTGAAGCTTATTCCCCAGAAGCACCAAAAATGAGTCCTTATCATAGCAACTACCTAATAAATATGTAGCCAGGTAAAGTGACTTTCAATCTCATGGTCCATAAAATGTTGGATCTTGAGGATATGGGAGACACTCCTGGGATCGAATGAGTGTGACTCATGACCTTAAGCAGCTGTAGTCGCCAAGTGGTCCAGGGCAGACTGTGGAACCTCAGATCCCAGGGTGTGGTATCCGGAGGCAGTGGGACCTGCCAGAGCTCCTATTTGGGTTTGCCTCTGGGCTCGTGCCTGCTGGTCCCAGAAACCCCAACTCCATTTAGCTTCACAGGGAGAAGAGGAGCCTGTTGTATGGTGTGGCCTTGGGAGCAGGCAGCCTCTGCTGGCCTTGGAGGATGCTCACCATGGGACACAGACTTCCAGTCACGGCATCAGCAGCCCCTGCCCTCTCCTCCCTGAGAGGTGGTGACGACAGAGTGCAGGGAGGCTTCAAGAGGTGGGAAGGGGCTTACCTTTTCAGGAGGGTACTGGAGGGCTGGGATCTTTTCCTCCAGGTGGTCCAAGCCTCGGCAGGCCAGCTCATTGGCAGCTGTGACTGGAAGGAAAGGGTCGAGTTTGGGTGAGTGCTGCCTGTCTCCATGAGAATCTAGCAGTGGCCTCTGTGCCAAATAAGTGACTTGGAGTCCTCAAATCCCAAGGCCTGCTGCCTCCCCAGCATCTCTGGGCCCCAGGCCCTTTGCCCTCTTTAGCCCGTCTGCAGGGACTCCTCGAGACCCGGGCCAATTTCTTACAACTGTGTGCGAACTCTGGAGTCACTGAGACCTGCACTCAAAAGGCCAAGTGACCACGTCTAAGCAGCCTGTGGCCTCAGCAAGTCACAGCCTGTCTGAGCCTCTGCTTCCTACGTTGTAAAACGTGAATTAATGGTGCCTGCCTGGCAGGATTTTTATGAAGAAGAATGATGGCAGCTATATGAATCACCAACAAGTACTGTTCTTTCCTTCCTTCTCTTCCCTCCGTACCTGCATGGGGACTCTGAGTGAGCATAAGGAGGGAGAAGAGAGGTGTGAGAGGGAGGCAGATGGCAGTGAGGCCTTGGAGCTGGGCCTGCTTAGCTCTCAACATGACAAACTCCCAGCACAGCCAGTGCAGGCCCCAGGCTGTCCATGCTCTTCTTTTTAACCACTAGGTGTTGAGATGGTCAGCTGTCTGAAGAGGGTGGCAGGGAAGGGAAAAGAGTTGCCCCTGGAGAGTGGGCTTGCATCAGAGATGCACCTGCTTCAAGGGGATCCTGCCTGGGTCGGCCGGGACATCGGCTCTGCAGCCATGGCCACTGGGGGCCACAGCTTTCTTTCTTTTTTTTTTTTTTTTTGAGACGAAGTCTCGGTCTGTCGCCCGGGCTGGAGTGCAGTGGCCGGATCTCAGCTCACTGCAAGCTCCGCCTCCCGGGTTCCTGCCATTCTCCTGCCTCAGCCTCCGGAGTAGCTGGGACTACAGGCGCCCGCCACCTCGCCCGGCTAGTTTTTTGTATTTTTTAGTAGAGACGGGGTTTCACCGTGTTAGCCAGGATGGTCTCGATCTCCTGACCTCGTGATCCGCCCGTCTCGGCCTCCCAAAGTGCTGGGATTACAGGCTTGAGCCACCGCGCCCGGCATGGCCACAGCTTTCAAAGAGAGTTCTTTATACTCTTTCATATATTCTTTCTCCGGATACCTTATTTTTCTTCACAAAATTCTCAAGCAGCAGAGAGCCCAGATGACTTAGCTGTCTTCCAGTTGGGCAGAATGAGACTCAAGGAAACTATTTAAGGAGCTTGCAGCCAGGGACAGGGCCTGGGCCTACTTTACATCTGTCCTCTCCTGTTTGCTGTGTGGAGTCCTCAGCTACCCATAATTCTGTAATTAGGATGGTGGAAGGTGCTAGACTTTTTGGCATTACTGCAATTTCCCTCAGCCCTGTCAAGAGCTATGCCTTGGAGACTACATTTTCAGATGGGGCAGAACAATTTGAGTGGTACACACCTGGTAAGGCCCGTAAGAGAACCGTCTTCCGCCTCCAGGACCCTGGCTAGTGGCTCTCTGCCGCCCCCACCCGTCATGAGCCGCTACCATCAGCTGCTGGGTTCAGCCAGCTTTCCCCTCCCTCCATGCCCTCCAGCCCTGCCAGGCCCCCTAGTGTGGCTGCCTCTGCCTCTGCCAGACTCTGCTGGTTCTTGCTGCTGCTGCCTGTGCTGCTACAGTGAGTGTCTGGTCTGCCATGGGCCCCAACCTCACAACTGCCTGCATAGCTCTGCCTTCCCTTCCCCTGCAGATTCTCTGGCCATCATTGTTATCCTAGGCAAATGCCAGCTGGGCCACAGATAGGCATCTATAGATGAAAAGAGATCTGTATGTATACCTTTATATCCATAGATAAGAAGACCATGCAATGGGATGTAGGCAGTTAAGCAGACAGACAAGCAAGTTATCAGATAGTCAGACAGACTGAGAGGCGGACAGACAGACTGGCAGGTAGGCAGTGAATAAGCAGAAGCTGCTGAGTGCCACGAGGACTCACACTGGGTGGACAGCCTGCGGACCACCGGCTCCATGCTCCAGGCAGCCAAGTTACTGGCGCTCTGCATGCCCTTCTCATAGGCATTGCACACAGAGGCCACCAGGGGGTGGGCTTCCTTAGTGCTGGTGTAGGTCTTCTGGAAGCACTCGCAGGTGCCACTCACCACCGGCAGCTGCAGGACCCGCTGCAGCACATTCTCCTGCTCCTGGTGTGGAAGGAACACATTCAAGTTGTCCTACCTCCCTCTCCAGCCTCCCAGGAAGGTGACCTCAGGGTCATGGAGACCAATGGTGCAATTAGCCTGAGTCCAAGTGACCTGGGAGGAACCAAGGCCAAAGAGGTCTCTAGATGCCCCAATCATGGGAGCATGGGAGAGCCCATGGGGAAAACAAGGCCATGTCCTCCTGGTCACTGTCCAGGTTCTGGAGAGCTACCAAGGCAATCTCTGTTCTCCAGGGGCCAAGTCAGATCCCATCACCCCCACCCCCACCCCAACTCACTCCCCTGATACCTTTGATAGAGTTTTAATCCACCTTTGATTGGTGGCTTCTCCAAACATTTTTCTGGTCTTTCTGAGGTACTGCCTCCCTGCCTGTGTATCCTGGCCCCACTGCCTAGAACGCTCACCTTCCCTCCCATAGCCCTTGCTGCCTGGCAGAGTGCCATTCCCTCAAGACTCCACTTGACCAGCACTTCCCCTGTGAAGCTTCCAGACTCTCCTCCATCGCGTCGGAAACCACTCCCTCCCTGGCTGTCTCCACATTCATTACACCGTGCTATGGTTATGGGTATTCATCTCACTCCCCGTAGACTCATCTCTGTATCCCCAGAGTGTAGCCTAAAGCATGGCACAGTAATGTTAGCTGAATACATGAACCACAGTCAGGGCTGTGCCTAGTAGAATGTGTAGGGTTAGATCTGCCCAACTGCACAGAATCACAGAATCTTAGGCCCCCAGGGGACTTTGTGGTAAGAATCCTTTCCATCATTTCTCTGGTAGACTTGTATTTGTTTTTATTTATTTATTATTTTCCTAGAGACAGGGTTTCACTCTGTTGCTCAAGCTGGAGTGCATTAGTGCCATCATAGTTCACTGTAACCTCCAACTCCTGAGCTCAAACAATCCTCACACTTGTGCCTCCTGAGTAGCTGGGACTACAGGCGTGTGACACCATGCCTTGCTAATACTTTTATTTTGTAGAGGGGGCAGGTCTTGCTGGTCTTGAACTCCTGGCCTCAGGTGATCCTTCTGCCTCAGCCTCCCAAATCACTGAGATTATAGGCATGAGCCTTTGTGCCCAGCCAAGACTTATATTTAAATATCTGCCTGAATGAGAGCTCTCCCCCTCATAAAGTGGCCTGTGTCCCTTGTTGGACAGCTTTGCTGAGCTGAAATTTGCCTCCATCCCCCTGTTCCACACTCTGCCCTCAGATTGAGACTGACAATCAGAAATGGGAAGTGATTTACCCAAGATCCCACAGCTGGTAAGTGGCAGAGTCAGGATTCCAACTCGAGTTGGAAATGGCCTG
>NW_012116021.1:973703-975229 GCF_000951035.1 Colobus angolensis palliatus | reverse complement strand
GGCCTCCCAAAGTGCTGGGATTACAGGCTTGAGCCACCGCGCCCGGTGAAAACATTCTTTTTAACAGTTTGGACAGAGCCTTCAGAAGTTGTTTTAGACAAAACCAAAGGGGGAAAGAGATCCTGGGAAGGGAATAAACTACCGTCTGTTAGAATGGCCTCACTATGTACTTGACCATTTTATGCTTCTCTCTTCTATGATTCAATACAAAACAAAGTGATTCCTAGTGCAAGAGTTAGTATAAGCCTAATTTGGGCAAGGTGGATATTGTACAGGTTCACAATTTTTAAGTTTCACTATCTGAACTGTGTGCAAATCTGAGATGCCTTGCCAGGAGCCATCAAGCATTCCTAAAAGTATCAAACCACTTCAAATCACAGTGAAAACCAGGTCAGAGATAGAACACCAGACACACGGAATATCCCACCCTTCCCCCGACACAGCAGCACAGGCTGTGCACCGTCTGACTCCGGGAGGTGCCATTTGCCATATGAATGATGCTGGAGACAAAGAATGCAGTGGCTCTGCACTGAATACACATCCAGCTGGGCGGTGGACAGAGCATGGGCTTCTGCATCAGAGTTTAAACATAGTCATTCCCTTCCTCTCCACTCCCCACTGTCCCTAAGCCAGGATTTCTGTCCCTTTTTTCCAAGGTGCTTAGTTTTTAATAAGCATCTTTTTTCCCCTCCCAGATCCTCCAACTGCCCTCTACAAAAGGTGGTGAGGGCAAGAATAACTAAGCCATGGTAGTCAATGAACTAGGATTATAATCTGGGCATATCTTGCTCTAAGTCCCCTGCATCTTCCCTCCCTGCTTCTTCCTCCTCCCTCAGTTGTCCATCCCATCACAGATAAGCCCAAGTTACTTACAGGGAGGTCTCCATCCATCAAGGTAGGGCCTTTGTTGACTGCCATCCTAGCTCTTTAAGCTGCAAAACAGAGTCCCAGGTCCCATCAGAAGCCCTCAGGCTTGAGCTCCACTGGGTCACTTCCCCACCTCTCATGGCCACCAACTAGGCCCAGGCTGCCTGGGGTCCCATTTGCCCTGAACGGAAGGCATTAGGTTGGAGGGTGAATGTCACACACAATAGCCCCACTCGTTAGGATCCCATAGGAATGAGTTGCTCCATAGCTTACTTGTCAAGACTCATCTTTCTTTCTTTCTTTTTTTGAAATGGAGTCTTGCTCTGTCGCCCAGGCTGGAATGTAGTTGCACAATCTCAGCTCACTGCAACCTCTGCCTCCTGGGTTCAAGGGATTCTCCTGCCTCAGCATCCCCAGTAGCTGGGGCGCCCACCACCACACCCGGCTAATTTTATTTTATTTTTATTTTTTGTATTTTTAGTAGAGACGGGTTTTTTTTTTCTTTTGAGATGGAGTCTCACACTGTTGCGTGGGCTGGAGTGCAGTGGCATGATCTCCGCTCACTGCAAGCTCTGCTTCCCGGGTTCACCATTCTCCTGCCTCAGCCTCCCAAGTAGCTGGGACTACAAGCGCCTGCCACCACGCCCGGCTAATTTTTT
>NW_012116021.1:905276-973089 GCF_000951035.1 Colobus angolensis palliatus | reverse complement strand
TATTCCAGCCTGGGCGACAAGAGCAAAACTCCATTTCAAAAAAAAAAGAGTTCAGGTTAGGAAATAAAAAATGAATGCAGGCAGCCATAAGAGATAAAAAGTTTTAGCTAAAGTCTTAAGGCTCTTTATGAGGGTCCAAAAGAGACTAAAACAACAAGTTTCAAGCTGGGTGCATTGGCAAGCACCTGTAATCCCAGCTACTGAGGCTAACATGGGAGAATTGCTTGAGCCCAGGAGTTTGAGATCAGCCTGGGCAATATAGTGAGACCCTCATCTCTAAAAAAATAAATAAACAAGTTTCAGGTTTCATCTTTGAAAAGGCTCTGGGTTAATTCCTCTATTTCTCTCTCTCTCTCTCTCTCTCTGTGTGTGTGTGTGTGTGTGTCTGTCCCTCTCCCCCTCTCCCTGTCTTTTTTTTTTTGAGACAGGGTCTCAATCTGTTGCCCAGGATGGAATGTGGTGATACAATCATGGCTCACTGCAGCCTTGATCTCCTGGGATCAAGGTACCCTCCCACCTCAGCCTCCCAAGTAGCTGGGACTACAGGCATGCACCACTATGCAGGGCTAATGTTTTTTTCTTTTTTTGTAGAGACAGGATCCCACTATGTTGCCCAGGTTGTTCTTGAACTCCTGGGCTCAAGTGATCCACCTGCCTCAGCCACCTGCAGTGCTGGGATTAAAGGCATGATCCACTGTTCCTACCCACTTCCTCTATTTCTAAACAAACATATCTGTGTTTTAGAAAAGACAGTAGCCCCAGAATAGCTATTCTATACTTCTGGTATAGAGTATCTATACCAGAATCTCTCCCTCAGTAGTTTCCCTGCAGAGCTTTTCATCCCAAGCAAAATTCCCAAGAGGCCCTTACCTTCAACTTCTTCCCTTTAATGTTCATAAACAAGCTATGTAAGGCAGGTGCCCCAGAACCCCAACACTCACTCCAGCTGACCGCCACCTCAGTCTCACAGAGCCCAGGCTGCAGAGCGTCTCCTCAGGCAGAAACAATTCCTATCACTCCTGGGAGTCTTGGGCAATGCTACTAACGCCTCCCAGCTAGAGGAGGGCAGAGAGGAAGAGAAAGCAGGGTCAGCAGTTGTCATGGTTATCTGACCCAGGGTTCCCGGGGTATATCCTAACTTCTCTAAGGACATTTAGCAAACAAGGAGGTAGGTGGCAGAGCTGAAGGAGATCCAGGCTCAGAGGACTCAGTATTCCAGAGCCACGAAGCATCAGTTCTATAATGTTCCTGCCCTTAATTCACAAAAGTCTGCTTTCCAGAAAGAAGGTATAGGGATATACATCGTTAAACTCAAAAGCTCTAAAGTTCTATATACCTCTGCGGTCTTTTGGCTCCTTTTCCATAGAGGGTCTTGTGGGACAGTTCTCAATCCATTTCTCTCATCTTTTCTTATTTACTAGCAAGAGTGAATGTTGAACAGTAAAATTTAAACCCACAAAGAAGAGTGCATCTGAATGTATTCGTCTTTGATTATGGAGATAAATTGCCCTCAGTGAAGAAGCAACAGAGCCAGGAGTTGTTTTTGACAATATAGCCTTTGAGGGAGGAATTTTCACTTCTTAGAGTTCAAAAAAATTTATTGAACTTTACCTGGCCTAAGATGCTACCAGAATGAAGAGTGGGAGAGCCAAGTAGATTTTTGTTCTCCTAAGTCTGGATAAGCGACAGTGTTGACTAAGATTCTATCACTAATCAATAGCACCCAGACAACCAAGAACTAGCACCACTCAACCCTTCTTTAGCCAGGACTCAAGCACAAGCCCAAGTTCTAGTTCCTGGCTTCAGATATGATGGAGGACTATGGTGTAAGCCATAGCTTTCAGATTAACTAAGAAGGGCCTCTTTGTGAAAATGGACAGTAGGAAAACAAAACGTATTTTCTTTGTTGCTGGTGGAATTACATGTATTGTTGACTCTTCTAAGTCACACACTGTGGGCAAGAGAAGAAAGAGATGGGAGTGGGAAATTATGAAAGATCCTTGGTAATAAACTACGTATCTGTGATGCAATAAAGTAGGGAATGAGTTGCATTGGGAGTTATACCTGATATAAATGATGAATTGATGGGTGCTGACGAGTTGATGGGTGCAGCACACCAACATGGCACAAGTATACATATGTAACAAACCTGCATGTTATGCACATGTACCCTAGAACTTAAAGTATAATAAAAAATAAAAAATGAAAAAAAATAAAGTAGGGAATGAGAAGGCAGGAAAGGGAGGAGTCAAGCAGGGAGGCTTCAAAGGAGTAATATGCTATACATTTAATACTTATTGATCCAACCTGGGCTTTTCAAATGTAAGGCAGTACAGAAGACAAAGTATTTAAAGAAGTGGCCTTGGCCAGGCGCAGTGGCTCAAGCCTGTAATCCCAGCACTTTGGGAGGCCGAGCCGGGTGGATCACGAGGTCAGGAGATTGAGACCATCCTGGATAACACGGTGAAACCCCGTCTCTACTACAAAATACAAAAAACTAGCCGGGCGAGGTGGCGGGCGCCTGTAGTCCCAGCTACTCGGGAGGCTGAGGCAGGAGAATGGCATGAACCTGGGAGGCGGGGCTTGCAGTGAGCTGAGATCCGGCCACTGCGCTGCAGCCTGGGTGACAGAACCAGAATCCGTCTCAAAAAAAAAAAAAAAAAGAAGTGGCCTCTGCCCTCACCTCAAGGTTCAGCACAAATTATCTGTGAGGCTGTGACTGGACAGCAACCTGAGCCAAAGGGCAGTTTTCAGCTTTCAGAGTAGTGGCTTTGGGCCAGAGGGAGTATAGGGCTTTGTGCCTGAAAGCTCTGCCAAATCAACTAGTCCTTTGGCTGCTTTAGCTGGGAGTGCAGAATGTGGGTGAGAGGTGAGAAGTGGTGAAAGGGCCTAGGAGAGTCCCGAGGGAAGACAGAAGTGTTAGTTTTCTAGCAGTAGCTTGCAGGGCATAGACTTCTATCTTCTTTCCTTCTCCGTCCCTATCTGCTTTCCCTACCCCTCCACCACATGAGAGCAGGGAGCTAGGTCATCTTGCTCACAAGTGGATCCCCAAAACCATGCATGGCACTCAAACATTCATTGTTGAATAAATGAATTATCAGGCAACAATGCTCAGTTGTGAATGTGCTGGGCTGTACATCTATGAAGAACTTCAATTTTTGGCATCCCTCATGAATGTGGAGGCTCTGGGGTGGAAAACATTAGTTAGAAAGAAGGATTCACAGGGAGGTACCAGGACACCATTAAGATGGATACCACTGTAACATACTACCATGAATTCAACGCAGACTTATCTAGGCAGAAGCCAGCCAGGCATTGACAGGGCTACCGTAGAGCACCCTCTCCATGGCAGCAGTCTAGATGAGCTCATTCAGAGGTCCCTTTCAACCAGGAGGCTCTACATCTTAATCTTTCTCCATCCTCCTCCTCAGTCTGGATCTTCCAGCCCAGAGCTCGCTGTACCAACTGTGTAGGCTGATTGAGGATTATCTGCTGGATTGCCTTACGTTGAACTCTTCTCTATTCCCAGAACATACTCACAGACACAAGTCAATTTTGTCTAGAAATTTATTGAACATAATTAATCTATTACAGTAGAGGATCTGGACAATAAAAATAGTTATTTAAGCTTTTTATTTGCCCTGACCTAGTAGCTTTCATGTCTTTTAAAATTTCCAAAATTTTATTTCTCAAATTCCATATCTTGATTGGTTAAACAGACAGCCAAGAATCTGAGTCTATTTTTTGAGAATCTCAATCACATTTCTGGGAAATATAACTTATTGAGTACATATTTATTTTCTCACTTCCATTCAGATAAATGACACGGCTTTGCTGGGAGGACTGACATCAGCCTCCTACCTGCTGGCATCCTATTTCCCTATCTCACCTCCCTCGAACTAAAGGATCTGTAACCACATATAAAGACCCACACCCAAGATGGGAGATAGAAACACAAGTCAATGTCATTGACTCAGCATTCCAGTGTCCTCTTCACTGGCTTCCTCCTGTGCTTTCCACCTCCCTCAATCACCCTACAAATAAGATGTCTGATTTATCATAGAAAATTATGACCTTGTTACATCTGGAGTATCATGAAATTTTTTTGACTGGATAAATTTTGATGAAAATTAATGTAGTATTGCCTAAATTGTTAGAAGGATTTAAATAAAACAATCCAGATGATGAGTCTAAATACTGTTATAATTTTTTTTTTTAAGACTCAAGGTCTTGCTCTATCACCCAGGCTGGAGTGCGGTGGAAGCTCACTGCAGCCTTGAACTCCCGGACTCAAGTGATCCTCCTGCTTCAGCCTCCAGAGTAACTGGGAGTACAGGCATACGCCACCATGCCTGGCTAATTTTTTAACACTTTGTTGTAGAGATGGGGGGGTCTCACTACACTGCCCAGGCTGGTCTTGAACTCCTGGCCTCAAGCAATCCTTCTGCTTCAGCCTCCCAAAGTGCTGGGATTATAGGTGTGAGCCACCACACTCCATCCAGTTTTAGTTTTTCTAGAAAAGAATATAAACCACTGGACAAGGAAGGTCCAAATTATGGGAGAGTAAGAGGCAAAAAACAGGATTCAGGAGGGGATCACATGTCTACTCAGTTCTGAAGACAGTGGGAGAGCATGGAATGAACACTGGATTAGGAGTCAGAGGAATGAGGCTCTAGCCTTAGTTGTTTTTTGTCTAACTGTCAGCTTCTTATCTGTCACAGGCTACATATAGGCACCCATTGTGACCCTTTACCTATTTTTCTAAGTCCCTCCTGTCTGCTTCTGATTTTTGCTTATTCACTGCACCCACAGACACAATTTATACCATGAAGGTGCCTGATGCTTTTCTGATTCTACTTCTGGACAGAGTAAGGACATGAGTGTAGTGATGGTATAAGGGCCAACAAGTTGAGAGGCTGTCAGCCCAGCTCTCCTCCATCCTGCTACTGACATCAGAGCCTCTACTAGATCTGAGAGTGCCATGCACCAGACCTACTGTAATTATGTGAAACCAATGATCCATATAATCCTAAAGTTATTGTATATTAGTGTTAAATCATCAGTGTGATTGGGTCTTTTAAAATTTTTTCCTTTCAATTTTTATTCATTCAGCAAATACTAAGCTCCCACTATGCACATAAGAGATGTTCAATCAATGTTAGATGAAGGGAAAATATTCAGAAATCCACAAGTCACTTCAGCACTCCAAAACCATACAAGTCTTCATGCTCCTCCCTTCTCCATTTTTGGCCTCACCTCTGCCCACATCATAGGTTGTTAAATGCTCACATGAACAAGAACTTAAGCGCAGTATGACATGGCCTTGACTTACACAAATCTCTACCTCACTAAGAGGCCATCTTTTAAAGTAGGTACTAGTTCCAAGCTTAAAAACACCCTAACGGGTCTTCAGCTTCATCTGAGGATATGCCACAGTGATCATGCCTGCTATAGAGGACACAAGACCTCCAAGTCCAATGATGCCAGGATTGGACTTATAGATCCCCAGCTGGTCCAAAGGGTTCAGGATATCACAAAGGTTCTTCACCGTGTCCAGGAGCAAGGGAGGATGCTGCTTCAGAGATCGGAATAAGAGAAGTAGAAAGGATTGGAGCCATTCTGTTTCCTCATCAGCCACACTGTACCCAAGAGGATCCTGGGATGCTGATTTCTCTTTATTTGCCCTGTCACGTGTAACTCGTTTCATCTGCAGGGAGATTTCATACAGATCCCTGACCAGGCTCAGCAGAATAGAAAAGCAGTAGTGGTGGGCAGCCCTCGTTCGCCATTTCTCTTTGTTGATGCCAGAGGTGAGACCTACGCTCCTCACCCAGAGGATGGTGTCACAGATGAAATAAATCACACGGTTCAGGTTGGCTAATGTTAAGCATAAGCGAGGTACCAGGTCAGTGGCATGAATGCTCTGCTCAGTTGCCTGTATAGCATGTACCACATTGCCTAGTCTGAACCCTGCAAGTAGAACCCACAATAATGAACAGTTATTTCATTAGTACACAACGGGAAGATAGAATCCCTGTATCCAGGTGAGGAGCCAGCTTTTCGTTGTTTTTTGTTTTGTGTTGAGACAGGGTCTTGCTCTGTCACACAGGCTGGAGTACAGTGGCACCATCATAGCTCACAGCAGCCTCAACCTCCTGGGCTCAAGCAATCCTCCCACCTCAGCCTCCCGAGTAGCTGGGATTATAGGCATGAGCCAGTGTGCCCAGTTTAGCACTGGTGTTTTTAACAACTGATGGTCATTCAAGGCTCAGCCTTTGTTCAGAAAAAGAGAAAGATTTTACAGTACATTAAGGACACTTAAAATGATCTTGGAAGGCAAAAAGAAAAACAGTGACTCTTTAAATTTACCTCCTTCATTGTAATGAACACCTTAATGTTGACTGACGGCATACTCCAGGCAAGGTCAATCATGAGTGTGGACAGTTACATCCGATTATTTATCAGCTACACTTCTTTAGAAGGAAGGTACTACGATAACATGAACACCAGATGCAATACTCTCTTGGAGAGTTTGATGCCTTACATTTTATTTATTTTCCAGACAAAAGACTGTCTTTTTAAAAAACACTATTATCATTTTGCCATTTCTCTGGTCCAAACCCCTTTTGGCTACCTATTGTCAAGAAAATAAAGTAGAAATGGTAAAATTTAATGGATAGAACAATTACTAATATTGTCACAGAGCTCCTAGTTGAATTAAATCAACCATTGCAATGGCATGTCCTATGTGAGCATGTAATTCAATTCATCAGGGATGCATCAATCAATAGGTACTTACTGAACACCTTCTGAGAAAGAGTTATAGTACTAAACATCATGGAGGATGCAAAATAAATACTTTTCCTTGAAGGACCATACCTTAGACTCAGGAGGCACTCAGAAGTAGCTACTGTCAGAAAACTTACAATCTCAGAAGGGGCCGGGCGCGGTGGCTCATGCCTGTAATCCCAGCACTTTGGGAGGCCAGTGTGTGTAGATCACCTGAGGTTAGGAGTTTGAGACCAGCCTGGCCAACATGGTCAAACCCTGTCTCTACTAAAAATAAAACAAACAAAACAAAAATTAGCCAGGCGTATTGGCGCACGCCTGTAGTCCCAGCTACTAGGGAGACTGAAGTGGGAGAACTGCTTGAACCCAGGAAGTGGAGGTTGCAGTGAGCCAAGATCATGCCACTGCACTCCAACTCCAACCTGGGCAACAGAGTGAGACTCCATCTCAAAAAAAAAAAAAAAAAAAGAATGTTTGATATTATGTTATCAAAAATAACATAAAATAGTAAAATAGTATATGTAATGGCTGTTTTAGTATATAGGTTCTGGGTTCCAGTTCTGGCTGTTGTACTAACTGGCTGAATGACCCTAGATAAGCCCCTTCTGGACTCAGACACCGTGACCTCTAAAGGACCTTTCAGCTCCAACATTCTAAATAATCTAAACAGAATTTCTAATCTTGGCCTTCAGTGCCATCCAGAAAAGCTCACCCCACCCTTCCCATCCCTCTGCTTGACAATTTAAATCTTCTGTCAAACTAGTTTTGTAGTTTGACAATGATCCTCCTATACAATGGTTTGTTCAGAACAGTTCTGAGCGTTTACTAGAGGAGAATGCCCCTTGAAACTCTTCTTCCTTCTCTCTAGCCTCACCTGAAGTTCCACCTCCTCTAAAACACCTTTCTTTTCCTCTACCTCAGCCAACAAGTTTGGCACTAAATCTTATATATCATTATTTAAAGCACCTTACTTATCCCATAAGGCTCAGGAATATACCTATATAACACAGGTGCTCAAAACCAACTGATCAATATGTGATGCTCTACATTCCATTCTAATGCCTCTGCTAACCTACTATAGCAACATCTGGTTTTCATCAAACAACAAAGAGTCAGAAAGGCAACTGCTATGAAAAGTACTGGATTTCCCAGTATGATGATGTATTATTGAAGTGAATTAAATAAGCACAAAACGGCTGGGCGCGGTGGCTCAAGCCTGTAATCCCAGCACTTTGGGAGGCCGAGATGGGTGGATCACGAGGTCAGGAGATCGAGACCATCCTGGCTAACACGGTGAAACCCCGTCTCTACTAAAAACTACAAAAAACTAGCCGGGCGAGGTGGCGGCGCCTGTAGTCCCAGCTACCCGGGAGGCTGAGGCAGGAGAATGGCGTGAACCCAGGAGGCGGAGCTTGCAGTGAGCTGAGATCCGGCCACAGCACTCCAGCCTGGGTGACAGAGTGAGACTCTGTCTCAAAAAAAAAAAAAAAAAAAAAAAAGCACAAAACATTGATTTCACTTTTTACCTTTAGCATGAAACCTACCTCACAAATGGGCTACAAAAATGTATCCACCTATATATCCTCTAGCACTCCTCAAGAAAGGAAAAAGGCAGGTGGTCTAGGATATAACTATTCCACTCTTGTTGAGAACAAAGGGGCTCACAGGAGCAGAAGCTCATGTCAGAGACTGCTAAAACATACTGTGATTCTAAGAACTAAAGGTGAACTAACACGTTGTCTGTCTCACTGGTTATGATTAAGCAGAAAGACAAGGTGTAGCACCAGATGTGAACATACCAGGGTGTTTATGAATGGTCTGCAGCAAGACATTCAAACCTGTTGTACCATGAGGACAGTCTTACTGGACCATTTCATCAATAAACTTGATGGACTAGAAATTAATGACCTAGAAATTACTCCACAAATTACAGGATCTGAGGCTGAGGATTCTAAACCAGGAGCCACTGTCCCTCAAGAAACAGGGTACTTACATTTACGACCAGTGCTCACACTGGACTCCAGTTTCTTGAGCTTCATTATCACCTTCTCTTTGCCAGCTTTAGGCTCTAACAAATATCTAAGCAACATGCATGTGTACTGAGTGGCTCTGAAATGCAAAAAAAAAAAAAAATTGAGAAGAATGATTTACAAACCAAATAAAACTTAATTCATGAAGTAAGGGAAAGAGAAACACATGCCTACAGACAACATTTCCAAGACCATTTCTCATGTAGCAACTCTTACAAAAGCAAAATTCTGCAACAGTCATTCCACAGGAGAGCCAAAGCGTAGAACATGTCATGGAAATTTAACACAAAGGTAATGAAAATGAACTCTGTAATAATGCAGCCAATGTGCGTCCAAAAGGCAAATGGCACAGAGAAATGGATATAGTCAAAGTGAGAAACTGCACAACATCTCCCTCGTGTTAAGTCTACAAAGATCCATACTCCTCCTCTTCCCCAGTGTAGATTTCTTTCTTTTTTTTTTTAGACCGAGTCTCGCTCTGTCGCTAGGCTGGAGTGCTGTGGTGCGATCTTGGCTCCACTACAACCTCTGCCTCCTGGGTTCAAGTGATTCTCCTGTCTCAGCCTCCCAAGTAGCTGATTACAGCTGTGCGCCACCACGCCCAGCTAATTTTTGTATTTTTAGTAGAGATGGGGTTTCGCCATGTTGGCCAGGATGATCTCGATCTCCTGACCTCGTGATCTGCCCGCCTCAACCTCCCAAAGTGCTGGGATTACAAGCGTGAGCTACCTGTAATCTGGCCTGATTTTCAGATTTCTAAAATGAACTTTTCTACCATGTACATAATCTACCATCTATGTGACACGACACAAACTCAAACCAGAACCAAATGAAAAATCCACAGTTTAAAGATTGTTTAATTTTTTGTAAACAAAAGGACCAAATACACATCAGTACATAAATTAGTATAAATATGTTTTCATAGTTGTCTTTCTAAACTCATTGATATTTTATATAAAATACAGGCAGAATCCTGCTTAATAATACTATATATTTAATAAAGTGATTATTGTCATGCTTACAAATAACAATGGCTTACTAATATAAATGTATGAGAAATTTTACATCACATAGTCACACATCCAAATCCATTTGGCAGTCTACTGATAAAGTCGGTGCCTGGTTCCTACTGTCTTGTAAGTGCATTTGAATCCCTTTATGCTATAAATATTATTCTCAATAAAAATGTGGTACATTTTCCATTTTCTAAAATAGTGAACTTGGTACTAGGAATGAAATAAAAAGAGAAGACTGGAATCATAAACAATTGCTTTCTCTTTTTTAAGTGTGCTTCCTGGTTAGAGGGCTGGTCATGTCAATGACTCTGCCTTTCTGAGCTTTGGTCTAACAATAGGAATCAGGCCAACAGTAAGACATTACGTTTATTTATTTATTTTTGAAGTGAACATAAACTCAATATTTTGTTGTCTTCATAATAAAACAAAAGAGGACACTTAGAACTGGATCACTTGGCCCTTTCTTTTCTTATCTCCTCCCAATTCAAAATGCTGGCATCTTTTAATAGCCAGGACTCTTTTAGATCTTCACTGGGCTCAATACACTCAAGCTTTAGCAAAATCTTCTTGGTAGTTTTAGCCTTTTTCTGGAAAATCGGCTTAGTCTGCCCACCACAGCCACTCTGCTTCCTGTCATAATGCGCTTTCCCTGGGCATTCAGAGAATCCTTGCCCTTCTTGTACTATGTCACTTTGTGGGGTTGGTGCTTGCCACACTTCTTACAGTCCGACAGGTTTTAGGAACGTTCACCATGTTTGCGTGAGCATTATTGGCACAGAAAGCAAGGTATTATTTTATGAATGCCAGTGTGGTCATAAAGGTTATACAGATCATCAAGGAGGCTGGGAAATGAATGCTAGAGATCTCAGATCTTTTGGAATAAACGTATCTTAAATTATTATTATTATTATTTTTCGAGACACAGTCTTGCTCTGTTGCCCAGGCTGAAGGGTAGTAGTGCGTTCTTGGCTCACTGCAACCTCCGCCTCCCAGGTTCAAGCAATTCTCCTGCCTCAGCCTCCTGAGTAGCTGGGATTACAGGCATGGGCCATCACGCCCAGCTAATTTTTGTATTTTTAGTAGAGATGGGGGTTCACCATGTTGGCCAGGCTGGTCCCGAACTCCTGACCTCGTGATCCACCTGCCTCAGGCTCCCAAAGTGCTGGGATTACAGGTGTGAGTCACTGCACCTGGCCTAAATGATGATGATTATTATTATTTAGACGGAGTCTTGCTTTGTCGCCCAGGCTGGAGTGCAGTGGCGCAATCTTGGCTCACTGCAAGCTTTGCCTCCCCGGCTCATGCCATTCTCCTGCCTCAGCCTCCCGAGTAGCTAGGACTACAGGCGCCCGCCTCAACGCCTGGCTAATTTTTGTATTTTTAGTAGAGACGAGGTTTCACCATGTTAGCCAGGATGGTCTCAATCTCCTGACCTCGTGATCCGCCCGCCTCAGCCTCCCAAAGTGCTGGGATTACAGGGGTGAGCCACTGCATCCGGCCTAAATGATTATTTTTTTAACCAACTTCCTTGATAAACCTTGCAGGGTACATTCTAGGTACACTGGAATTACAGGTTTCTATTTAATGAAATTTCTATTTAATGAAGCTTATATATAAAGCAACCATTTAAAAAACCTATCAAACTAATGAGAAAGCCAGTATAGCTTGGCAGTTAAGTGGGCACTGGAGTCATTTGCGTGGACGTGAATCTCTCAGTTCTGCCGTGTGGTACTTATTAACCTCCTTCTGCTTGGTTTTCTCCATCTGAAATGGGGAGAATATTTAGAGTATCTACCTCATAGGGTTGTGATGAGGGTTAAATAAGTTCATAGTTGCAAAACACTGGTAACAATAGCTGGTATAAAGATGGCTTCCAAAAGCCTCATTATTGGGGCCATTCTAATTGATCTGTTTGTATCAGCACTTGCACACCCAGAAGAGAATGAAGAGCTGTTAAATAAAACTGCAACTGTAACTATTTTTTAATCAAGCAAGAATCAACCAAATCTCTAAAACATCATGAACTAGTACTGTATGTGTATTAAAGATACAGTCTCTCAGTTCTTTTTGTTTCTTATGGAACCAAAAGAAAAAGAGACGCAATCTCTGTTTAATATTTTCAGTAGCACAGCATGAACCTTAGAGGTGCAGGTAGTTCTTTCTGATCTTCTCCCCATTGTATTTCTCCCCCAGTCCAGTTGGTGTGGTCTCATCCCTGCTATATTGTTTTACAATTTACAAAACTATTCCACATGCAGTATCTCAATGATACAGACTGGGCAATAATGGAAGAGAACTTCTGTCTCTACTCAAACATTTCAAGAGGTATTTGAGAACGGGCACGGTGGCTCGCGCATGTAATCCCAGCACTTTGGGAAGCCGAGGTGGGCACATCACCTCAGGTCAGGAGTTGGAGACCAGCCTGGCCAACATGGCAAAACCCCGTCTCTAATAAAATTAGAAAAAGTAGTCGGGCATGGTAGTGCACGCCAGTAATCCTAGCTACTTGGGAGGCTGAGGCAGAAAAATCGCTTGAACCTGGGAGGAGGAGGTTGCAGTGAGCCGAGACCGTGCCACTGCACTCCAGCCTGGGCGACAGAGCGAGACTCCGTCTCACAAACAACAACAACAACAAGAACGAGAGATATTTGAAGCCACACCAAGTGGTTTGCTTCCCTGGCCACAAATAGTAACCCAAAGTTTCTCTTTAAAGGAAATCCCTCGGAAGAATGTTGAGTGGAGAGAACCCAATCTTTCTTTACCCGCAGAGCAAAGTTAGGAGGGGAGGAGGATCTGTCAGCCGGTGTCACGTCATAGGCGGTCTCGAGGCGGCTAGGGTGCCAGGCATTGGGGCTTTCGTGCACTAGGCTAGGACCGGATGCGAATGCGTTGGGCCCACCCACGTAGAATTTAGGGTGAGGAGGGGCTCGGATACCAAACTCCCCCCGTAGGAGCTGGCAACGTCCTTCCCGCTTCCATCTACTAGACTATCACCTCCTTTTTCTCGGGTGCCGGGGAATAGGCACCGGAGCACCCAGTTAGGGCGAGAAAGGGGCGGAGGCCGCTGGCACCTGACTCACCTGAAGAGTCGGTCCCGGCCCTGGGTCTGGTTGGTGAAGCGGGTGAAGGCGTCCATGGCTCCTAGCCCAAAGGCCACGAGTCGCACCGGGTTCAGGCGTGGGTCCTCTGGGGCCCGCCAGCTCCCTAGGGAACTGTCAGTCCCAAGGTATCGGCTGAGAGGGAGGGGCTGAGTCTCTCCGCCCCAGAGGGGGCGGGCGCACATTTCGTAGAGCAACTACGCTGACTTCCGGTTTAAGCCGGAAGTTGTGGTTACCAAGGCGACGCAACGCCGCCGGGCCAGGTGAGCAAAACTTTTGATCCTACCTTCGGGTGCCGCGGCTCCCCTCGAGTCCCAGGACTCCCCTTTACCTGTAGAGTCTCATAGAGGAAAGTCTGAGGGCGTCCGTCTCCCCAGACTCGGACATTTCCGGATGCCTCGCACTTGCCCGCAGATCTCAGGTTCTCAGGAACCCGGGGTGAAATCCCGAATGGCCTCTCCAGCCTGAGAACTCTCTTGCTTGGGACGGTGGGGCCTAATCATTTCCCAGCGCCGTGCCTCTTTCCCTTGAGCTACACCAGCTCCATGTATGGTGAAGGAAGTGGTTAGGGCAGAGATAAGCCAATTCATCGTGTGAACCTAGCACGAGAGCCGGATGAAGTGAGAGAATTTTCTGCTTGGATTATTGAACACTGAAAGAAGATTGTTACCTGAGGTAATCCCTAAAAGAGTCATTGTGAGCAAAGTGAAGCAAAAATAGATTGCAATGAAATTGCACCGCTGAACATTCGTTCTGTGCGGCTTGAAGAAATGGAGCCTCACAGAGGCAGTAATTTTATAAAATGTACCCTCTATAACCACAAAATAAGGTCAGCCGGCGCGGTGGCTCACGCCTGTAACCCCAACACCACTTTGGGAACCGAGGTGGGCGGATCACGTGAGGTTAGGAGTTCGAGACCAGCCTGGCCAACAGGGTGAAACCCCGTCTCTACTAAAAATACAAAAAAAGTAGCCGGGCGTGGTGGCGGGCACCTGTAATCCCAGCTACTTGGGAGACAGGCAGGAGAATCGCTGGAACCCAGGAGGTGGAGGTGACAGTGAGCCGAGATTGTGCCACTGCTTTCCAGCCTCAAAAAAATAAAATAAAATAACGTCAACATTTTTGTAATCCTTATTCTCTTGGTCACGCCAGCTCATAACATTTGCAGGCCCTGGGTAAGAGTACAAATGGAGTCCAGCATACCGTATGTTGAAATATTTTAGTTATAAATCAAGTAGCAAATTGTTAAGTAAAATATAGTCTGTTTTCCTACATTGACAAATAAACCCTCATAGTGATGTAGAAGGCCAGGTTCATTTTCAGAATTCCTAGACTCCTTAGAACACCTGGAAACACAGCTGGAATATGGCAATGTGGGGAGAAATGACCCCCAGTCTTTTCCCACTTCCCTTTCTTTTCTGGTTTCTGGTGCCCACCTACATTCCCTGCCAGGAGCCTTGCATACCATCCTGATACTCCAAGCCACATCCAACTTTTGCCCAGACCCCTGCAAGCAGCCCTGCCTTGGCCACCTTTCAGATCAAAGAGTGCTCACAGCAGCAGCTGGGTTTGCCCTCAGGAGAAAGCTGAGAAAGTCTCATGCAGGCCATGGTGTCATTTGGGCAATAAATTCCAGGGGTATTGGTACCCTGAACATGGTCTAGACTCCAAAAGAGGGAAACTAGGCTTTGGGTGAGCATATCTCCTTCGCCCCATGGGTTACTCATTTTTTGCAGAGGAAAGAGCCTGGAAGAGAGCCAGAAGTTTTCTCTAAGTGCATGGCCCTGGTCAGGGAAATTCTGCAAGCAATAAGAATTTATTGAGTGCTGGCCATATACCAACCACTGTACTGAACTCTAGTCCTAGGGTAAAGGTTAATAAGGAACACAGTAAACTGATAAGTACAATACAGAGATATGTTAGATGATAGAGGTGAGCACAGGGTGCTTCTGAACACAGATTTATGTAATCTGTTTTTTGTTTTTGTTTTTGAGACAGAGTTTCGCTCTTATTGCCAGGGCTGGAGTGCAATGGCGCAATCTCGGCTCACCGCACCTTTTGCCTCCTGGGTTCAAGCGATTCTCCTGCCTCAGCCTCCTGAGCTGGGATTACAGGCATGCACCACCACACTCGGCTGATTTTTCATATTTTTAGTAGAGACGGTGTTTCACCCTCAGGCTGGTCTGGAACTCCTGAGCTCAGATGATCCACCTGCCTCGAGCTCCCAAAGTGCTGGGATTACAGGTGTTAGCCACCGTGCCCGGCCTTATCTGTTTTTTATACCTACAATTCTGCTTTTTTCACAATATCATATAAAGTGAATCATATAGTATGTAGCGTTTTCTTTTCTTTTCTGATTTTACTTAGCATAATGCATTTGAGATTATGTTGTGCACATCAGTAGTTTGTAATTTTTTATTCCACAGTGTGAATGTATTATAATTCATTATCCATTCACCCACTGAAGTACATTTGTGTCGTCTCTAATTTGAAGCAATTATAAATAAAGCTGCTATAAATATTTAAGCACAGATTTTGATGTGAAACATAAGTTTTAATTTTCCTAGTGTAATACGCAGGAATGTGATTGCTGAAACATATGGTATGTTTAACTTTGCAAGAAACTACCAAACTGTTTTTCAAAGTGGCTATACTATTTTGTATTACCACTGACAATGTGTGAGAGCCTATCTGTTTGCCTATTGATGAACATTGGGTTGTTTCCACTCTGGGGTCCTACAAATAAAGTTGTAATGACTGTTTGTGTACAAGTCTTTGTATGGACATATGTTTTCAGTTCCCTTCTACCACTCTTAAGAGTGGAATGACTGGATATGATGGTAGGTGTGTGTTTAACTGTCCTGCAGTGGAGAGGCCTATGCAAACCTACCCCCAAAAGTCTGAGAAAACTGAGAGGCCAAAGCAAGAGGCTGACATACCCAGTTTCTCAGAAACAAACATTTAATAGGGACTTACAAACAGAAGCCATGTCTGTGTCTCAGGAAGCAAGACAAGATGGTGGATCCCTGCCATTATCCACCAGACCCTGGGTTTCTGTACTATAGAGAAAGGTGCTTCAGAAGGAATGTGTAAGATAATTGCTTAAGGGCAGAATTTATGGCAAGGATGATAACATCAAGGTTGTTTTGACCTAAGGGCAATATTTACAGTAAGTGGTGCTCTTACACAAGAAATGAGCCCAACTGGAAATCTTAAAGGTTTTTCTGGAACTGGGGATAATCAGAAGTTAACATGGAGGATTAGCATCCAAGATGGAGTTGCTTTGGCCTCCACATTAGCATTTTAAGAACTTGCCAAACTGTTTTCCAAACCAGTTGTACTATTTTGGTTTCCCAACAGTGTGTATGAGCATTCTTATTGTACATCTTCAACAACACTTGTATGGTCTATCTTTTTAGGCATTTTAATATATATGTAGTGGTATCTCATGTTTTAATTTGCATTTCACAAATGACTAATGATGCTGAACATCTTTTTATGAGTCTGTCTGCCATCTGTATATCTTCTTTGGTTAAGTATCTGTACAAATCTTTTGCACATATTTAAAAATTGGGTTTTTTTTTTTTTTTTGAGACGGAGTCTCACTCTATCTCCCAGGCTGGAGTGCAGTGACACTATCTCGGCTCACTGCAAGCTCCACCTCCCAGGTTCACACCATTCTCCTCCCTCAACCTCCCGAGTAGCTGGGACTACAGGTGCCCACCACCACGCCCAGCTAATTTTTTGTATTTTTAGTAGAGACGGGGTTTCACCATGTTAGCTAAGATGGTCTCGATCTCCTGACCTTGTGATCTGCCTGCCTTGGCCTCCCAAAGTGCTGGGATTACAGGCATGAGCCACCATGCCCGGCCAGGTTATTTCTTTTTGAGAGTTTTGAAAGTTTTAAAAATACTCTACACGCAAGCAGTTTATCAGATAAGTGACTTGCACATATATTTTCTCCCAGTCTGAGGATTACCTTTTATTCTCTTAACAGTGTGTTTTGAAGAAATGTAAGTTTATTTTTGAAAAGGTTTAAATGACCAGTTTGTTTTTTTTAGGTTATACTTTAATGTTATGTCTAGGAAATCTTTGTCTAAGTGAAGATTGCCAGTGTTTTCTTCTAGAAGTTTTATAGTTTTCAGTTTTACATTTAGGTGTATGATTTTACTTTGAGTTAATGGTGCAAGGTATGGTGCAAGGTAGGGATCGGCATTCAGTTTTTTCCTATATAGATATCTAACTGCTCCAGCATTATTTGTTGAAAAGAATATCCTTTTTCCACTGAATTGTCTTTGTGCCCGTGTCAAAAATAAGTTCTCCATATATGTTTGCATCTAATTTAGGACTCCCTGTTTGGTTTCATTGATCTATTTGTTTATTTTGATACCAATTCCACACTGTCTTGAATATTGTGGCTTTGTGATAAGTCTTGAAATTAGGTAGTGTTAGTCCTCCAATTATGAGTTGTAAAATTAGCTTCTTAATTTCTAGAAAAAAAAAAGCCACCTGGGATTATCATAGGGATTGTGTTGAATTTGTATATGAATTTAAAAAGAATTGACATTTTAACAAAATTGAGTCTTCCAATTCATAAATAAGGTATCACACTCTCCATTTATTTAGGTCTTCTTTAATTTCTGTCAGCAATATTTTATGGTTTTCAGTATATGGGTGGGTGTTTTTCAGAGAGGGATTTTCGCTGTATTGCCCAAACTAGAGTGCAGCAACGTGATCATAGCTCACTGCAACCTTGAACTCCTGGACTCAAAGCAATCCTCCCACCCACCGCAGCCTGCTGAGTTGCTAGAATTACAGGTGCAAACCACCTTGCCTAGCCCAGTTACAGGTTTTATATATCTTTTGTCAGATTTATCCCTAAGTATTTCATGTTTTTGATACTGTTGTAAATGGTATTTTTATTTCATTGTTTGGTTTGTTGTTGCCAGTGCATGGAAATACAATCAGTTTTGTATATTGAACTTGTATCCTACAACCTTTCTTTCCTCATTTATTATTTCTAGAAAATGTTTTTGTAGATTTCATCAGATGTCCTATATAAGCATATAATCTGGGGATAAGGCAGCTTTACATTTTTCTTTCCACTGATGAAATAGTTCCATAACTCCAAAAAACTCGCTCATGCTCTCCTTTTTTTTTTTTGAGACAGAGCCTCACTCCCTCAGCCAGGCTAGAGTGCAATGGCACAATCTCAGCTCACTGCAACCTTTGCCTCCCAGGTTCAAGCAATTCTTGTGCCTCAGCCTCCTGAGTAGCTGGAATTACAGGCACACACCACCACACCCAGCTTATTTTTGTATTTTTAGTAGAGGTGGGGTTTCGCCATATTGCCCAGGCTGGTCTTGAACTCCTGACCTCAAGTGTTCCACCCGTCTCGGCCCCCCAAAGTGCTCAGATTACAGACATGAGCCATGGCGCCCAGCCATGCTGTCCTTTTTGAATAACACCCTTCCCTGCTTATAACTCATGACAAACACTGATCTGTTCCCCATTACTCAGTTTGCATTTTTGAGAATGCTGTATAAATAGAATTACACTGCATATAAATTTTGAGACTGGTTTATTTCACTCATCATAATGTCTTTGAGATTCATCCATGTTGTGTGGATTAATAGTTTTTTGCTTTTTATTACTGATATGGATATACCACAGTTTGTTTATCCATTGATAAACCTGTTGAAGGACATTTGGATTGTTTACCGTTTTTGACACTTATAAAGTAGATCTGTCATAAACATTTGTGTAGAGGTTTTTGTGTGAACTTACATTGGTGGTGGTGGTTGTTGTCGTTGTTTTTGTTGTTTTTGTTTGAGACAGGGCCTTGCTCTGTCACGCAGGCTGGAGTACAGTGGTGTGATCATGGCTCACTGCAGCTTCGACCTCCCTGGCTAAAGCAATCCTCCCACCTCAGCCTCCCAAGTAACTAGGACTATAGGTGCACATCACCAAACCCAGCTAATTGACACCTTTATAATTTTTTTTTTTTTTTTTTTTTTGAGACAGAGTCTTGCTCTGTCACCCAGGCTGGAGTGCAGTGGTGCAGTCTCGGCTCACTGCAAGCTCCACCTCCCAGGTTCATGCTGTTCTCCTGCCTCAGCCTCCCAAGTAGCTGGGACTACAGGCGCCTGCCACCACGCCCAGCTAATTTTTTTTTAATAATTTTAGTAGAGATGGGGTGTCACTGTCTTAGCCAGGATGGTCTCGATCTCCTGACCTCGTGATCCACCTGCCTCGGCCTCCCAAAGTGTTGGGATTACAGGCGTGAGCCACCACACCCAGCCCACCTTTATCATTATTAAATGAACTTCTTTATCGCAGGTGATATTCTTTGCTCTGAAATATGCTGTGTCTGATATTAACGTAGTCACTCCAGCTTTCTTCTGACTAGTGTTAGCATAGTATACCTTTGTTCACACTTTCAGTTTTGGCCTACTTGTGTCTTAATATTTAAGTGGGGTTTTTGTACACAGCATATATTGAGTCTTATCTATTCTGACAACTTCTATCATTTGATTGGAGTGTTTACATTTGATGTGATTATTGATATGGTTAGGTTTTGCTATTTACTTTCTGTTTGTCCCGTCTGTTCCTTGTTTCCTTTTTCCTCTTTTTTGCTTTTTTAAATTAAGTATTTAAATTTAGAGTATTTTTATGTGTTTTATTGCTTTTGTTGGCTGTAACTCTTTATTTCCTTAGTGGTTAATTTAGGGTTTAGAGTATGCATCTTTAACCTAGCATAGCCTACCTTCAAGTGATATTAGTATACTTCCGTTTCTCCACTCCTAGCCCTTGTACTATTATTGTCATACATTTTTCTTTATATATGTTATTAATCCTACACTACATTTTTATTTTTTGTTTAAGCATTTTAAATGTCTTTTAAAGATATTTAAATAATAAGAAAAATCTTTTAATTTACCTAATGCATCCAGTGTTTTTCACTTCTTTATGTAAATTTCTATTTCCACCTGATACCATTTTCTTTTGTTTATTTAATTAATTAATTTGAAACAGGATCTCTGTCACCCAAGCTGGAGTGCAGTGACACTATCATGGCTCACTGAAGCCTTGACCTCTTGGGCTCAAGTGATCCTCCAAGCACATGCCACCACACCTGGCTAATTAAAAAAATTTTTTTTTTCCCTTTGTTGCCCAGGATGGTCTTGAACTTCAGGGCTCAAGTGATCCTCCCACTTCAGCCTCCCAAAGTTCTGGGATTATAGACGGGAGTTACTATACCCTATTCCTTTTCCTTTAGCCTAAAAGCCTTTCTTTTACATTATTTATTTTAATGCTAGTTTGTTGATGATTAATTCTTTCAATTTTTGTATGTCTAAAAAGGCTCTATTTCACTTTAATTTTCTGAAAAATATGTTTTCTGGATATAGAATACCAGAGTGACAAGTTTTTTTCTTTCAGTACTTTCAGATGTTGCTTCACTGTTTCTCACTTGCATGGTTTCCTTCAATAAGTCTGCTGTTATTTTTTACTTTGTTCCTCGGTGCATGGCATGTCTTTCTTCTGGCTGCTTTCACATTTTGTCTTTATCCGTAATTTTTATATAGTTTTTCTTCTCAAATCTGTGGGTTTATACTTTTAATCAAATTTAGAAAATTTTCGTCCATTATTTCTACAATTTTTTTTTTTTCTGTTTCTTCCCTCTTTTGGGGATTTCAGTCACACTTGTATTAGGCCACCTCAAATGACCTCACACCTCAGTTCTTCTCTTTTTTCAGTCTTTTTTCTTCTTTTGTTTCATTTTGTTTCTATTGCCGTGTCTTCAAGTTCACTAATCTTTTCTTCTCCCCATCTAATTTGTTTTCCTCTGAAATCTTCATGTTAATCTAATCTAATGTATTTTTCATCTCAGACCTTGTAGCTGTGTCTCTAAAAGCTCATACAGATATAGATATAACAGTAATAACTTTATAACTTTGTGGAAAAAGTTGTAACTGTTTTGTCTGCTAATTCTAGTGTCTGTATTGACTCTGGTTCAGCTTTAGTTGATCAATTTTTCTCTTTATTATGGCTTATATTTTCTTGCTTTTCTATAGCCCAAGTAATTTCTTTATTGGATCCTAGACATTGTGAATTTTACTCCATTGAATGCTGGATATTTTTATATTCCTCTAAATATTCTTGAACTTTGTTCTGTGATACAGTATGTTACTTAGACATAGTTTGATTATCTAACTTCTAAGATTTGATGGGTGATAACAGAGGAGCATTTATTCTAGGGCTAATTTTTCCCACTACCGAGGCAAGATTTTTCAGAGTACTCTACATAATCCCTGTGAATTATGAGGCTTTCCAGTCTTGCTGGTGGAAATAGGCATTATTCTTGGCCCTCTGTGAGCTCAGCTTACTCTCCCCACTAATTAATTCAGTGGTTCTTTCCCCAGTGTCAGTTAGTGTCTTCATACTCACACATTGAAAGCATCACAAATGTACTCCAGCCAGTAAGCAAAGATGACAATGGCAGCAGGGTTTTACAAGACTTCATGACCCTAGGCACTCATACAGTCCAAGACCCTACTCCACTATATATTAAGCACCTTAAAATGTATCCCATGTTCTACATTAAATATTTTTTTAAAAACTGTAACATATGAAAGGCTTTTTATATTGCACAAGTTTGAGGTTTTTTGTTTTTTTTTTTTTTGAGACAGGGTCTCACTCTGTCATCTAGGGTAGAATGCAGTGGCACAATCTTAGCTCACTGCAACCTCAAACTCCTGGACTCAAGAGGTTCTCCCACCCCACCCTCCCAAGTAGCTGCAGATGCATACCACCATGCCCAGCTAATTTTTAAATTTTTTGTATAGATGGGATCTTGCTACGTTTCCCAAGCTAGTCTCCAACTCCTGGCCTCAAGCAATCCTCCCACCTTGGCCTCCTGAAGTGCTGGGATTATGGGCATGAGCCACCCCACAGGCCCTACAATTTTGAGTTTTCTGAAATAAAGATTACTCGTTCTCTTCTTGTAGACATGAACTTTATTTGTATACATATACAGACTTTCATATATTTATAAGTTGATGTATACATATGTGTGTGTACACACACACACACACACACACACACACACACAGAGTGAAGCTAATAAACTGTAAATGTTTTTGTAAATATTTAATTATCATCCACAGGAGCAATAAGTATTTCATTCCCCAAATCTGTGGTGCAGACAGAAGTGGAATTTTATGGGTCTTATTTTGGTCAATTCTTTTTTTAATATCTCAAACATTTCTGGAGGGTCTTGAAAAATCTCATGGGCCCTGAGCACTGTGTCTGCAGAACTCCTGGGCAGCAATAGTGGGAAAGGAGAAAAGGGAACAAATCAGTCGGGACTGGGAGTGCTTGAACTGCATCTGATTGGGGGTGAAGGAAAGAAAGGGAGGAGAATTGTGGCTCACTGCCCACCTGGCTTGGGCACAGCCATCTGCAGAGAGAAAGGAATGAGGAGAAAGCATAAGTTGTAGGAGAGAGGGTGAATTGTATTTGGGACAGAAAGACATCTGCCCTCCTATCAACAAGGGTATCAAATTCCTCTTTCCTTCTTAGTACACATCATCTAGGGTTGGCCTGGAAAATACCTGCCTCCTCTAATGTCCTTACTAATATGAAGAGCATATCCTAATAATGTGGTAATAGTCCTCTGGTAATTAAGGAAAATACCAGTCTGTGGAATAAACAGTCCCTATTGGCTATTGTGCTAGAAAAGGATGGTGTGCTATCTTCTCATTGTTTCCTTTTTTTCCAGAATTCCTTTGTTTACTTCTCTTATCAGCTTTTCAGAGTTTCGTAGAGATTCCCAGTGCTGCCTTCTGTGATGTCATTCCCCAGAGGAAGTCAGACCCAGAAGATAAGGCACCCCATTGGTACACGAAAGGGACCATTGGAGGTGCCACCCCCAACAGAGAAGGACTGGCCTAAAGAGGATGAAGAGGATCATGTCCTCGTGGATCCAAATGAGGAGCTGGATTCCTTGCCTCAGCCTTATCGAATGATCAACAAGCTGGTGAACCTTCTGTTTGACCAGTCTTGGGAAATTATTGAAGAAAGGAACGCATTGAGGGAAGCTGAGAGCAGCCAGATCCAGCCCACCGTCTTCCCTCCACTTGGAGAAATCCAGGTATGGAGTAAGCAGTTGACCAGGAGCCCCTGTTTCTCAGTTGAGTGTTAATAAATGAAAGCCCCTGATCCAGGAAGGAATTCCTACCAGAAAGCTGCATTCAGTAAGTCAGTGCATTTTTGAAAGATTAGAAGCATGCTGATGTTGATTAAAATGATCTGGTAATTGCCTGGGGGAAATATGGGGCATTCTGGTTAATTGAATATTATTCTTTTATATTCAGTGGTTGTTACTGAAAAATCTTTTTTTTTTTTTTTTTTTTTTTTTTTTTTTTTTTTGGGAAACGGAGTCTTGCTCTGTTGCCCAGGCTGGAGTGCAGTGGCCTGATCTCAGCTCACTGCAAGCTCCGCCTCCCAGGTTTACGCCATTCTCCTGCCTCAGGCTCCCGAGTAGCTGGGACTACAGGCGCCCGCCACCTTGCCCGGCTAGTTTTTTTGTATTTTTTAGTAGAGACAGGGTTTCACCATGTTAGCCAGGACGGTCTCGATTTCCTGACCTTGTGATCCGCCCGTCTCGGCCTCCCAAAGTGCTGGGATTACAGGCTTGAGCCACCGCGCCCGGCCGAAAAATCTTCTTAATGTATTAATCTACTCTCTTGCTGGATGGCTGAGGATCTGCCAGTGCCTTGGCTACCATTCTTCCCACAGTGCACTAGCTGAATAAAGTACAGGGCCTGTGGTCATGCCTAGTGTTGTGAATATGCATTTATTCTCAACTCCCTTGTTTTCTCTGTTCTCTTTGCCCTAACAGTGAAATACTATGAATTTCTTGATGCTTAGGCAAGAGTTTTAGATGAGCACTATGTTTGGGAATGTTGTTTTATCGGGGTTTTTTTTTTTTTGAGACAGAGTTTTGCTCTTGTTGCCCAGGCTGGAGCACAATGGCGTGATCTTGGCTCACTGTAACCTCCGCCTCCCAGGTTCAAGCGTTCTCCTACCTCAGCCTCCCAAGTAGCTGGGATTACAGGGATATGCCACCATACCCAGATAATTTTTGTATTTTTAGTAGAGATGGGGTTTCACCATGTTGGCCAGGCTGGTCTCAAACTCTTGACCTCATGTGATCTGCCCACCTTGGCCTCCCAAAGTGCTGGGATTACAGGCTTGAGCCACCACGCCCGGCCAGGAAATGTTATTATTATCTAGGAAGGGCCCTGACTGTCTCTGAAAGCTAACTCATATTATTTGAAGACTGTGACAACTGAAAATAATATTTTTCCTTGTTTTCCCAGCTCAACAAAATGCCAAATTGTATGGCTGTTTCCCAAGACTATGTGTTTATTGGAGGAGCCAAAGGATTCACAATTTATAATCTGTATAATGCTAAACAAATATATGCATGGGAGAAGCTTAAGGTTGATGTCACTTCCATCTGGGCCACAGATTTGGGGAATGAAATACTTATTGCTCCTGTGGATGAAATGGGTATTGTTCTTCATCTTTCTTTTTAGCCTAGTTTACAGGTACCTGTAGACTGTTCTCAGTTTAATCTCCTTTCGAGGTATGGGTGGGGCCAGGCATGGAGACTTCTCCCTGGTCATGTAATAGTAACTATACGTACAGAACAGGTATGGTGGGTCAGGTACTGTTCTACCATTCCACATGTGCTAGCCCATTTAATCCTCACGGCAGCCCTAGAGGGGAAGTACAATTTTTTATTCCTGTTCAGAAGAGGCAGCTGACTTATGGAAGTTAAATAACTTACTTGAGGTAACATGGAAAGTCAGGCTTCAAACCAGGCAGTATGGTCTTGGAGTCCACACCCTTCCAGCAGTCAGCAGTCCTCTCATACAAACCAGAGCTTGCTCTTTTTCCCTCAGCCTGAGGATGAACGAGGCCTCCATGGGGAGTATGGTATGGAAAACTGTAGACAGTGTCCTAGATAGGTGAGCTGTTACTCTTGGTTGCCCCCCAAAAGCTAGACTCCCTCTAGCCTGTCCTTATGTTTGGGTGAAACAGACTGTTACCTGTGGATATGAAGAGCTTTCCTGCTTTGTGGAGGATGAGAAGGCAGATGTCAGCATTGGCTGGAAGTGAGTGAGGTGGCTGTGTCATATTGTGGCAGGCAGAGTGGAAAGTGCCTGCTCACTTGGAGATCATCTGTGAAGGCATGCATCTCTCTAGACATCAGGCTCTGCTCAACCAGCACAGGTACACTGAAGAACTTTCTGCAGGAAAGTGACCTAACCAGACTGGCATTTAAGAAGGGCACTCTGGCAGGAGTTTGAAAAAGGCAAAATGAGAGGCAGAAAAACTTTTGTAGTCATTGAGGAGAGAAAATTCTGAACAGCAGAACTAAGGCAGGGGCTGTTAAAATGAAAAGGAAGGCCAGGCGCAGTGGCTCATGCCTGTAATCCCAGCATTTTTGGAAGCCTAGGCAGGTGGATCACTTGTGGTCAGGAGTTTGACACCAGCCTGGCCAACATGGTGAAACCCTGTCTCTACTAAAAATACAAAAAAAAAAAAAAAAAAATTAGCCGGGCATGGTGGTGGGTGCCTGTAATCCCAGCTACTCAGGAGGCTGAGGCAGGAGAATCGCTTGAACTTAGGAGGCGGAGGTTCCAGTGAGCTGAGATTGCACCATTGCACTCCACCCTGGGTGACAAAATAAGACTCCAGCTCCAAAAAAAAACAAAGAAAAAGTGTACTGTGGTTATATAAGATGTTAACATTAGAGGAAACAAGACAAGGGATACAAAGAAACTCTACTATTTTTGCAACCTTTTTGTAAGTTTAAAATTAATTCAAAATAAAAAGACAGTGTCCTAGATAGGTGAGCTGTTACTCTTGGTTGCCCCCCAAAAGCTAGGCTCCCTCTAGCCTTTCATTCTTTTCATTAAAAAATGAAAGGAATATTTAATGGAGAAACTTAGGGAGTGATGGAATATGCATATGGGTCAAGTAGTGGGAAAGTATGCTGGGGGGCAGTGAAGAAGAATGCCTCCCCCTTTGTGCCTTAGATAACTGGGTGGATTATGATGCCATTTCTTGATAACAGTTATGGGAAAATAAGATTTCAGGGTTCTGTGAGTTGAAGAATTCCTTTTGAACATGTGCAGACTTGAGGCATCTAGGGATATATCTCTGTGGGAATGTTGATACTCAGAAGGAGTTTGATGTAAAGATAGGATCACATTTGTCACACTACATTATACTAGTTGATTTCAAGTCTGTGTAGCCCTCAATATGATGAATCTGAAGGTAGACTGTCTTCATGTCCCTAGCACGTTTGTTGGCATGAATCCGATATCCCATGAATCTGTATTGGGTTGAGTTAGATGTTCACCTATAGTGGGCCAGATGCCTTTACAAGGTTATATTATAGTGTAGAAAGGCAAGTCATAAGTATGTGGGAGGCACCTCAAGAAAGAAGTAAGAAGTCATGATGGGTGATGTTTGTATACTGGAGCCATTAGGTTAAATGGGAATTAGATTAACATATTTACTTATTAATTCAACAAAATTAACTGCATGAGGAGCTTGTTGGGATTGAGAGGCAAGACACATCAAACAGTGAGCTATGATCCTTTCCCTCAAAGAATCCATGAATTCTCAAGCAGAATACAGTACATTTGCAGCAAACAGTTGGATAATGGTGTGAAGCAGTAAGGGATGGTACGCTCAGACAGATAGGAGTCAACAAGTGGATGGATGTAGCCCATGTCTTACAGGAGACGTCTGGGAGATGCCGGTGGAGTTGGGGTAGGTGGAGAGGACCCAAGGAAGGAAAGCAACCTGAACATTTCAAGTGAGGGGTGGAGGAAGACAGGGAGACCAAGAGCAGCATAGGCAGTGGAGGGGCTGGGAAGGAGGCCTAAGAATGAGCAAGCTCATGGTAAGTTCACAAAGTCAAATATAAAAAATTCCAATTCCTCTTCAGCTCAATTGTCTGTCTTACATTCTTACTTATTTTTCTGTTTCAGGTATCGTTAGACTCTTTTATTTTTATAAGGAAGGTCTTTACCTAGTCAAAGCCATCAATGAAGTGGTGAGTTCCTATTCTTTCACCCTTAGCTGGGCCAAAAGCTGTAGCAAATTAAGTTTACTTTTAATATGGTATCAATGATAGCTGGCCTAGATTAGAAAGAGAGACTTCCTTGGCCAGAGAGCTTCCTCCAAAATATCCAGTTAAAAGATCCCCCACCATCAAAGGGTACATGGTAAATTCCTTGGATTTAGTTACCCTGTTGTCAAGAAAAGAAAATTAGCAAAGGAACTCCAGATTTTTCTTTTGAGAATCAGACCAACATATCTAATAAGTACTTAAAAGTCCCTAAATGTCCTAGGCTGTTTCACATTCCCCATCCCTTGCCCATGCTGTTCCTTCTGCTTCAAATGCTCTCCTCATCTGCCTGCCTGCCTTTTCTCCCCACCAAAATTTCCCCGATTCTTCAAGACCAGCTCAAATATCTCCTCTAAGATACTTTCCCTTATATACCCAAGAGGAGCTGATCTCTTCCTGCTTTGTGCCACTGACAAAGAGAACACAATTTCTACCACAGTGTTTCCCACACCCTCTACCCTAATTTGTTCATACGACTGCTTCTCCAGAAGGAAGAGGACCTGTCTTATTTACCTTTCGAATCCCCTTTTCCCAGATCATTGCCTACAATACTGTAAGTTTTCAGAAATTATTTTTTAAATCCGTGAATTCCCAAAAGAGAGGGTGTTGCTCAGAGTATGTTTTTTTTTTTCTTAAATAGAGACAGGGTCTTGCCATGTTGTTGCCCAGCCTGGTCATGAACTCCTAGCCTCAGGTGATCCTCCTGCCTCAGCCTCCCAAAGTACTGGGATTACAGGTGTGAGTCATAGTAGACTTTTTATTATATTTTATCTTCTAAGAAATACTATTGATGGGCACCAAGGCAATTCAGTGGGGGCCAAAAGAAAGTATTTTCAGCAAATAATGCTAAAACACTGGAAGAGCAAATATGGAAAAATGAACCTCAACTCTGTTTCACACTATACATAAAAATTAATTTGATAGGGATTTTAGATCTAAATGTAAAGGCTAAAAACATTTCTTCTTGGAAAAAAAAAAAAAGAGAGGAATTTTTTTTTTGCCACCTTGGGGCAGGCAGAGATTTCTTAGGACCATGAAAAGCACTAATCATAAAAGAAAATATTAATATTGGACTTCATTCCTCACACCATATACAAAAAGTAACTCAAAATGGATCATATACCTGTATGTAAAACCTAAAACTATAAAACTTCTAGACTGAAACATACGAGAAAGTGATCCTGGGTTAGGTAAATATATTTTAGCCACAATACCAAAAGCATGATCCATAGAAGAAAGATAAACTGGACTTTATCAAAATTTAAAACTTCTGTAAAATATATTGTTAACAGAATGAAAATACAACCCATAGATGGGGAGAATTCATTGAAAATGACATATATGATAAGGGACTTGTAACCGGACTATATAAAGAACTCTCAAAACAAGGAAACGATGTAACTTTTTTTTTTAATGGACAAAGGATTTGAAAATAATTCACCAAAGAAGATATATGGAAGGCAAATAAGATGCTCAAGATCATTAGTCATTAGGGAGGTGGAAATTAAAATCACAATGAGATATAATTACACATGTATTAGAATCCTCAAATTAAAAACACTCACCAAAAATAGGTCAGGCACGTTGGCTCATGCCTTTAATCCCAGCACTTTGGGAGGCAGGCAGGTGGATCTCTTAAGGTCAGGAGTTTGAGACCACCCTGGCCAACATGGTGAAACCCCATCGCTACTAAAAATACAAAACTTAGTTGAGCATGGTGGCAGGCATCTATATCCCAGCTCAGGAGGCTGAGACACGAGAATCACTTGAACCTGGGAGCCAGAGGTTGAAGTGAGCTGAGATTGTGCCGCTACACTCCAGCCTGGGTGACAGAGCAAGTCTGTTTCAAAACACACAGACACACACACACACAGACACAGACACACACACACACACAAATAAAAAAATAACAAAAGAAAAAATAAAAATGAAAAAAAAGGAAAATAAAAAATAAATAAAAACACTCACCATACCAAGTGTTAGCAAAGATATGCAACAATTGGAACTCTTCCTATGCACTGCTGGTGGTAAAGTATAATAGTACAACCACTTTGGCAGTTCCTTCAAAAGTTAAACATGTACTTACCATGTGATCCAGCCATTCCACTCCTAAGTATTTACCCAGGAGAAATGAAAGTGTATGCCCATACCAAGGTTTGTACATGAATGTTCATAGCAGCTTTATTTGTAATATCCAAAAACTGGAAACCATCCAAATGTCCATCAACAAGTGAATGGATAAGTAATTGTGGTGTATCCATACAATGGGATATACTATTCAATAAAAGGGAGTGAACTATTAATGCATATAACAACACGTATAAATTTCAAAATAATTATGTTAAGTGAAAGAAATCAGATAAAAAATACATAACTGTATGGTTCCATTTTTATAAAACTGTAGAAAATGCAAACTAATCTAGTGATGGAAAACAGATCTGTTGTTGCCTGGGGCAATACAACACAGAGGCAGGAAGAAACATTTGGAGGTGATGGATATGTTCACTGTCTTGACTGTGGTGTTCGTTTCAAGAGGTACATATATGTCAAAACTTATCTAATTGTGCACTTAAAACATGCTGTTATGTCATGACACCTCTAATAAAGCTGTTAAAAAATTTTAAATTTCTACTCATCAAAAGATGCTATTAGAATTCAGTCAGTAGCAGGAGCAGAGAGCAGACCCCAGAGAGCCCTGAACAGCCCCACCTCCACCTGGCCTAGTGACAGTCACACCCTGGAGGAGCTACAGCTGTCGCAGCTGGCCCCAGTCATCATCACCACAACCCTGAGCAAGGAGGCTGAGACCCAGCAGCTGCCAGTCCTCAGCAGTGCCCACATCCGTACCACAAAAAGTAGTTGCTAGGGTGGCTAGGACAAGAGGATCATTGCAGTGAAAATTTCAGAAACAAATAATTCAATGTCAGGAATGGATATGGTTTCATCAACAGAAAGGACATCCAGGAGATGTATTTGGACAGCCGACAGTCATAGAAGAATAACCCCAGGAAGTGCTTTCCCAGTGTAGTAGATGGAGTTTGAGGTTATTGAAGGGTATGGAGGTCGCAAATATTACAGGCCCTAATTGCATTCCCATGCAAGGCAGTAGATCTGCAGCAGACTAACCATTATGAATGCTGTCTGCATCATAGGGCCAGTCCTCCACTCACTCACTAGCTGAATTATCAGAATAGTGAGAGTGGGGAAAGGACCAAGGGTCAGAGAGTGTTCCTGAAGGCCAGGCTCAACAGCTGGCCCAGGCATGGGTTTCTAGCTTATGGTGACCCTGTGGGTACCCATGTTATTGTGGTGCACCACTATTGTGGCTGTGACAACCAGGTGCCCACAGTATTGCAGCCATCCTTTGCAGGGAGAAGTGATGGAGGGGCTGACAACCAGGGTGCAGGAGAACAAGGTGGACCAGTGACACAATCCTAGACCACAATTCTCCAGGGCCCCTTCTCACCAAAGACAGCTTAGAGAGGTCAGCAATGAAGAGGAGAAGGAAAACCAAGATGAGACACAAGGTCAGCAACTGCAACTTCAGTTACAGATGTTGGTGTCCATGAAATCCTAAACCCCAATGTGGCAGAGACAAAAGCAAGGGATCCACCAGCTGAGAATGCCTTGGCTCCTGAGGCTGGGCAGGGTGGGGGTGATTGATTGATTGATTGATTGCCTGTTAACCAGATAACCAGAACTAATTGCATTATCAGTGCAGCATCTGGTTTATAAAAAGCCAAACGCCAAACTACAAACTGCTAATAAAGGCCTTAAATAATAATAATAATAATAAATATAATAAGAAAATATAAAAACAAGCCACAGACTAGGAGAAAATATCGTTTTATATATATATCCTTTATATATATTTCTATATCCTTTAATGTAGTTGTATCCAGAATATACAAAGAACTCCAAATCAATAATAAAAAGATCCAATAAAAAATAGGCAAAAGACTTAAACTGACATTTACAAAAGGAGACAGGGTTTCGCCACGTTGCCCAGACTGGTCTCGAACTCCTGGACCCAAGCAGTCCTCCCACCTTGACCTCCCAAAGTGCTGAGATTACAGGTGAGGTAGTTTCTTACAAAATTAAACCTGTGATATATCAAGCCCATTGTTAGGAATTTACCCAAAAGAAATGAAAACATTTGTTCACAAAAAGATTTGTACAAGATGTTCATACCAGCTGTATTTGTAATAATAATAATAATAACATAATCAAGGCCAGGTACAGTGGCTCATGCCTGTAATCCCAGTACTTTGGAAGGCTGAGGTGGGCAGATCATGAGGTTAGGAGAACAAGACCATCCTGGCTAACACAGTGAAACCCCATCTCTACTAAAAATACAAAAACTTAGCCAGGTGTAGTGGCACACACCTGTAGTCCCAGCTACTTGGGAGTCTGAGACAGGAGAATTGCTTGAACCCGGGAGGCAGAGATTGCAGTGAGCTGAGATTGCACCACTGCACTCCAGCCTGGATGACAGAGCGAGACTCCATCTCAAAACAAAAACAAAAACAAAAAAACATAATCAGAGAACAAATAAAAATCCATAGACTAAGTCAATGGAACACTAATCAGCAATAATAAATAATAAACAACTGATGATTAAAAACAACGCAGCAGATGAAACTCAGAAACATCAAGTTGAATGACAGAAGCCAGACACAAAAGAGTACATTCTAATTATATGAAACTTAAGAACAGGCGAAATTTATCTGTGTTAGTGATGGAAAGCAGAACATTGGTTGCATATGGAAGTGTAATTGGCTCAAACAGGCATAAGGTAACTTTCTAGGATAATGGTAATGTCCTATACCTTGACTGGGTATTAGTTACATGGATGTATAAGTTTGTCAAAACTCATCAAGTTATGCATTTAATACCTGTGCCTTTACCTATATTTAAATTTTATCTTTAAATAAACTCTCCTAAGAAAAAAAAATACTAGGAATGTCCCACAACTCATTTTATGAGACCAGCATAACTATGATATTCAAATTATCAGCGACATTACAAAAAAAGTACTGTTGGTGGATTAAAACACACAAAAATGTTTAAAATCCATTAATTCATAATCATATATTTTAAATACTTTATTATCACCTTTGGAAGTTGTGAGGGCACAAACTCAGTATTCTGAAAACTGATAAGGGAAAGAATCAAGCTTTTATCCTGACTTTTTCATATGGGCAACCAAATTTCAAGGCAACCAAATAGTTGATGATGGAAAGATCTTCCTTATAGAAGAATTCTAACAAATGCAGAAGGAATGATAGAACTGAGGTATCCTACTCTTGTTCCCTATTACAAAGAATGGTCTAGGCAATAACCACCAATGGCTGATGGGGAAGTTTGTAATAAAGGAGTCAGGATGATAACTGTTCTCAATTGTCAACCTTAACATTACTAAAAGAGAGACAACCAGCTATTATGGGCCTCCTGATATGATGCAGTAGGAAGGACACAGTGCACCTGTGGAATGTTCTTCCCAAAACATTGAACCTAAACCTAATCAAAGTTGTAGATCTGATTATCAGTTTACAGGAAATACAGGAACCATGGAGATGCAATCAGTTCAGTTCACAATGTGAAAAATTCCATAGGGCAAATGACATGGTTTCTTCAACAAATAAATGGCAAACAGAAAAACAAACAAGGGAGCTAATATAAATTAAGAGACTTAGGAGATACATTAGTCTGGGCATGGTGACTCATGCTCCTATAATCCCAGCACTTTCAGAGGCCAACTTGGGAAGATCACTTGCAAGCCAGGAGTTCAAGACCAGCCTGGGCAACAAAGTGAGACTCCATCTCTCCTAAAATTTTTAAAAATTAAAAAAAAAAAAGCATAACCATTCACATTGAGCCTCTCTGACCTTATCCACAATTTGAGCAGGTTTCATACTAGCGTTACATTCAGTCTTTACCATAGTCTAGATAGAGTCTTTTGTCCAGCAACTACCAGATTTTTCAGTGTCATGTAGAATTTATTTCAATTCAGTTGAATAATTGGATGCCAGTATAGGCTTTAGGGTTTGCACACCTGACCAGGAGATCCAATAGTATGCCAGAAGTCACCAGGAGTATTTAAGAGACCAGGAAATAAGTTCAAAAACCTTACATAGAAAAGTGAGTTCTACTTCTTTACATACCATCTTGTCCAATTCCTGTACAAAAATGGGAAGTATGAAGCAGTTTGAAGCATCTTTTCATGTCCCAAGCTCTAAAAGGATCTCTGCTCCTGGGTGCAAACCACAGAGAGCCCTGATATACATTCTCTGTTGGCAGGCTATGCCTACTCTATCAACATCTCTTTTGTTTTCAGGATGATACCAGCAAGCAAACTACCTGTATAAAGATGGAGGTCTCTCAAGGAGGGGACTTTGCAGCCTTCCTCCTACAAGGCAAGATTAACCAAAGACTGTTAAGGTTCAGATTTTCAATCTCTTCCAAATGATTGCTTTTGTCCCTCCAAACCTTTTATTTAGAAATTATTTTCAATTTAAAGAAGAGTTGCAAAGAAATTACAGAGTTCCTTTATGCCCTTCACCCAGCTTCTCTAGTATTAATGTTCAACATGGCCACACCACATTTGTCAAAACTAAGCAAATGACATTGGTACAGTACTATTAATTAACTCTTAACTACAGAATTTGTTTTAAATTTCACTAGTTTTTCCACTAATCTTTTTTTTTTTTTTTTTTTTTGCTCCACAGTTGAATCTGGGATACCATATTATATTTAGTCATTGTGTCTCCTTAGTCTCCTCCTGTCTGGGATGATTTCTTGGCCTTTCCTCATTTTTCAAGGCCTTAACATTTTTAAAAAGTACCAGTCAGGTATTTGGTAGAATATCCCTCAATTTCAGCTTGTCTGATATTTTTCTCATGATTCAACTGGGGTTAAGGATTTGGGGGAAGATACAACAGAGGTGACCTGCTTTTCTCATTGCATCATATCAAGGGATACATTATAGCAGCGTGACTCACTACTTCTGATATTAACCTTGATCACTTGCAGTGGTGTCCACCAGGTTTCTCCACTGTAGAGCTACTGTTTTTCCCTCCGTATCCTCTGTAAGGAGCAAGTCACTAGGTCCAGACCACACTCAAGGGGAAATGATAGAAATACCACCTCCTGGCCGGGCAAGGAGCATTTTGGGAGGCCAAGGCAGGCGGATCACGAGGTCAGGAGTTCGAGACCAGCCTGACCAACGTGGTGAAACCCCGTCTCTACTAAAAAAATATAATAATACAAAAATTAGCCGGGCATGGTGGTGCACACCTGTAATCCCAGCTACTCAGGGAGCTGAGAAAGGAGAATCGCTTGAATCTGGGAGGCAGAGATTGCAGTGAGCTGAGATTGCGCCATTGCACTCCAGCCTGGGTGACAGAGCAAGACTCCGTCTCAAAAAAAAAAAGAAGTACCACCTCCTGGACTGGATGTGGTGGCTCACGCTTATAATCTCAGCACTTTGGGTAGCAGAGGCGGGCGGATCACCTGAGGTCAGGAGTTCAAGACCAACCTGACCAACATGGTGAAGCCCCATCTCTACTAAAAATACAATTACCTGGACGTGGTGGTGGGGACCTGTAATCCCAGCTACTGGGGAGGCTGAGACAGAAGAACCGCTTGACCCGGGAGGCGGAGCTTGCAGTGAGCCGAGATCGGGCCACTGCACTCCAGCCTGGGCAACAGAGTGAAACTCTGTCTCAAAAAAAAAAAAAAAAGAAAAAGAAAAAAAAAGAAATGCTTCATGAATTTGTGTGTCATCCTTGCAGAGGGGCCATGCTAATCATCTCTGTATCATTCCAGCTTTAGTATATGTGCTGCTGAAGCGATCACATCCACTGACATTTTGCCTTTAGTTTTACCTGTCTAGGGAGGAAGGCAGCACATACAGAATCAGTAACTGACAGCAGTGTGTCTGAGGAAGGGTTAGAATTGGGAAAGATGTACCTAAAGAATTCTTCTGACCAATATTTGAGGAGATGTTAACCTGGGAAAGTTTGTTCTCCCACGGTATGGGATCCTGGCTAAATTTTTTCTTAAAAAGTAATCTTCTGATCACCTTAATTTCAGACTTCTGACCTCCAGGACTCTGAGGGAATAAATATCTATTGTTTTAAGCTGCCCAGTTTGTGGTCCTTTGTTATGACAGCCTCAGGAAACCAGTACAGATGGTGCAAAAGTTTCCTTGAATACATAAAGCATTATAAAATGCATATCCTTGGCCAAGTGTGGTGGCTCATGTCTGTAATCCTAGCATTCGAAGGCCGAGGCGGGCAGATCACCTCAGGTCAGGAGTTTGAGACCAGCCTGGCCAACATGGTGAAACCCTGTCTCTACTAAAAATATAAAAATTAGCCGGGCATGCTGGCAGGCACCTGTAATCTCAGCTGCTTCACAGGATGAGGCAGGAGAATCGCTTGAACCTGGGAGGCAGAGGTTGCAGTGAGCTGAGATCATGCCACTGCACTCCAGCCTGGGTGACAGAGCAAGACTCCTTCTCAAAATAACAATAATAATAATAATAATAATAATAAGTAAATAAAATGCATATCTTCCTTAAATACCTGACATTGGAAGGGTCAGAATCCACTGGGTTCAAGCAATTCTTCTGCCTCAGCCTCCTGAGTAGCTGGGATTACAGGTGCACACATCACCACGCCTGGCTAATTTTTGTATTTTTAGTAGAAATGGGATTTCACCGTGTTGGCCAGGCTGATCTCAAACTCCTGACTGTGGGTGATCCGCCCACCTCGGACCCCCAAAGTGCTGAGATTACAGGCATGAGCCACGATGCCCGACCCCATATTTTTTTAATGTCAATGGAATTTACCATTCGCAACATAGAAAACATAGGGGCTAGGCAGAGCAATTTGGTTAAAACATCATGTTGCATGAGTGCTGTTAGTGTGAGAAGCCCCTGCTTCCCTTAGATAGGTGATGGTGGGTTGAGAGGATAACTCTCCATGGGAAAGTTATGTGGGGCATGAGGACTTGCAATAACCATTGCAGAACTACTTCTCCTTCAGTGTGTCAAAGTTGCCTGCTACGGAAGTGGCTGGTCTCTTTCCCAGCAGTTCTGAGAAGAAAACAGGCCATTTTTCAGAGGAAACTTGTGGCTGTCTTACAGTTGCTCAATGGTTCTCTGGTTTCCCAATGCAGGAGCCGGAGATATTTGGCTGGATGTGTATAAATTGCCCAAGGAGACTTGGCTCAAGAAAGTAGAGAACCCCCAACTCACTTCAAATCCAAAGAAAAAAGTCAGACAGCTGCAACTGGTAGGAAATATCTCTGCTTCCAGCCGATATGTTTCTCCCTACCCCTGACCCACATCTAGCCCAAGTCCTTGGAAATTTATGATGAATGAGGCCTCTGAGCTATTATAGAGAGGACAACAGGAATATTGGCTCCTGTCTGCCAAGTCAGTTTCCTTTGGTTAAAATAAGATATTAAAAAGTAAAGGTGTCTTCAGTAGTGGGAATCTCAGTATCTCTCTAGTCTAGGAGTTGCCTCTCCACTGAGACCACTCCCAGGCATTTCTCTGGAAGGAGGGTCTTTTGTCCTGGAAGGAGGGTCTTTTGTTCTGACTTCTGCTTCACTGGTAATCTTTTTTCCCTCCTGGCTGAAATAATCTTTTCATGCCTCAAATTCCATTAAATTTTCCAGACTATGATATAAAAAGGTTGTTCTCAATATACAGAAATATATATATATTTTTTCTATTATCCTTAGAAAGTAGAAAGTCTACCATTTCAGTTTATTTATATATGATGCCTGGGCCTTGTGCTGTTTTTTTGTTTCTGTTTTTGTTTTTCATTTTGTTTTTTGAGTCTCGCTCTGTTACCCAGGCTAGAGTGCAGTGATGCGATCTCTGCTCACTGCAACCTCCACCTCCTGAGTTCAAGCAATTCTCCTGCCTCAGCCTCCTGAGTAGCTGGAACTACAGGTGCACACCACCATGCCTGGCTAATTTTTTTGTATTTTTAGTAGAGACGGGGTTTCACTGTGTTAGCCAGGATGGTTTCGATCTCCTGACCTTGTGATCCGCCCACCTCAGCCTCCCAAAGTGCTGGGATTACAGGCGTAAGCCACCGCACCCGGCCTGTACTTGCTGTGTTTTTAAAATGTAGTTACTCAGTAAATATTAAGACTTAATTTGCTTATCTATACAGTGTATGCTTATTATTTTTACTTTTAAACCACCAACATGAATATATTGATATTAACTGAGCACCCCTTTAAAACACATTGTATTGGGTGCTAAATTAATTAGTGAAATTATTAATGTAGGAGACCAAGATTGAGAGTTACATTCACTGCTGAGCTCAAGTGGCTTTGAATAAATGCCTTTCTCCTCAGTGAATGTCTTCATAATGGAGTGTAGTCCTATGTCCCTGGGAAAGTTACTAGCCCAGAGATCTTCCTCCTCTAAGCTATTATAGAATGTTATTATTTGTACCCATTTTTTGACACCTCTCACCTACTACCTAGATTTTTAGTTATCTTGTTATACATGAAAATCCTCTTGTCTTCAATGGATAATAAATTTCTAGATTGTTAAGACCATACCTTTTGCTTTTTATCAACAAATTCCGTAGTATCATACTTGGTGCTCAAAAGATATATTTTTGTTTGGACTAATTTGTTATCCAAATAGGAAAAGCACCTTGAATAGGGTGGTTTCTCACCATAATTCACTTCTTTTTCATACACCAAGAAGCAGCCAATGAATGCCAGTTACAGTGGTAGTTCTTTTACTATGAATTATATTTAGAGTTACTTAAATGTAATTCTCAACATCACTGTTATGTTTTGCCAATCAGAAATATTTGCCTCAATTTAGATTCTTGTAATGGTGTTCTGACTGATCTCCTCAACTCTATTCATTCAGATTTCCTCTTATTATTAACTATTTCCTATTTCCCCAACTACTTTTTAAAATCCTGGAAAATAGGGATCATGTGTTGAATTTCTGCAGGCCAGAGGTCCACACAAATACTGGCCCTCTATATCTATTGCATGAATTCACTCACAAGAGTAATTGAGGGAAAGAGAGAGCATGCCAGAAGATTAAAGGGGATGGTAAACATACATCAAACCTATTGTGAATTAATTTCTCATTTTTCTCCTCAGAACACCCTTGGTCTCATTTCTGCAGATCAGTTAGAAATGGTAAGAAACTTTAAAGAAAATCTCCAGAGAGACTTAAGTTTGCATTTTAGAGATTTTAAAAAAATTATTAATTCTTTTTTTTCTTTTTTTTTTTTTTTGAGACGGAGTTTCATTCTCGTTGCTCTTATTGCCCAGGCTGAAGTGCAATGGCACGACCTTGGCTCATTGCCACCTCTCCCTCCCAGGTTCAAGCGATTCTCCTGCCTCAGCCTCCCGAGTAGCTAGGATTACAGGCATGCACCACCACGCCTGGCTAATTTTGGATTTTTAGTAGAGATGGGATTTCTTCATGTTGGTCAGGCTGGTCTTGAACTCCCGACCTCAGGTGATCCGCCTGCCTCAGCCTCCCTAAGTGCTGGGATTACAGGCATGAGTCACCACACTGGGCCCAAGATTTTTATTTTTACTTGAAATTTACCTTAAATGTCAAATATGCTAGTAAAATGTTCCACCTGGGCACTATTTTCAATTCTCAGTGACTTAATCTTATGCCTCATATTCATTGAAGATGACCTCCCGACCCTGAGAATAGTTGACCCAAGTCATTTGGCCAGATGTGGGTTTACCTGAAGTTAAGGGAGCTTAAATTTCAGGGCCCCTCACTTGGGCTCCTGGAAGGGGCCCTAGCAATGTGTGCATATGGTTATACATTTTTGTAAAATTAGCAAAGGTAACATATTTTAACTGTAATCACTTAATACCACTACGTCTTCACTCTAGATTTCCTCTGTCACAATTTCCCCCATATTAGATGGAATTACAGTGGCTATGGGCATTTTGTGTTTATAGTTCTGTCTTTCTTAAAAAAGCGTCTCATGAATCCTGGATTTGCCCCTACCAAAATAACAGCCCGATTCATCAAGCTGAGTGACTTGGGGATTTTGTGTTTGTTTTGGAATACCTTAGAGAACAGAGCAGGTTTCCTGGAGCTTCCTGGCTCTTCCTCTGAGACCAGGAACACACCATGTCTTCAGAAGGCATGGCTCTTGGAGGACTCAGGCATGTCAGTAGAGTAGTAGTGAACTTCTGAAATGGAAGTCTCTCGCTAGAGCCCTTTCTTTTTTCCCTTTTAAAGTTACATTAGGCCAGGCGGGGTGGCTCATGTCTGTAATTCCAACACTTCGGGAGCCTAAGGCAGGAGCATCTCTTGAGTTCAGGAATTTGAGACCAGCCTGGGCAACGTGGCGAAACCTTGCCTCTACAAAAAATACAAAAAATGGCCGGGCAGGGTGCCTCATGCCTGTAATCCCAGCACTTTGGGAGGCCAAGGCAGGCGGATCACGAGGTCAAGAGTTCAAGACCGGCCTGACCAACATGGTGAAACCCCATCCCTACTAAAAATATAAAAATTAGCTGGACGTGGTGGTGTGTGCCTGTAATCCCAGCTACTCAGGAGGCTGAGGCAGGAGCATCGCTTGAACCTGGGAGGCGGAGGTTGCAGTGAGCCAAGATCACACCACTATACTCCATGCTGGGAGACAGCTGTCTAAAAAAAAAAAAAAAAAAATTAGCCAGATGTGGTGGCACATGGCTGTGGTCCCAGCTACTCAAAAGACTGAGGTGGGTGGATGGCTTGAGCCCTGGAGTGGAGGCTGCAGTGAGTCGAGATTGCACCACTGCATTCTAGCTGGGCGACAGAGCAAGACCCTGTCTCACAAAAAATAATAAAAATAAAAATAGTTACATTATATTTCACATTATACAAATAATAGATGAATGTATCACTCTTAGAAAAGTCCAGGAATTCAGATAAACAGCCCTCTCCAGAGGTAATCACCATTATTAGCTTGATGTGTGTGTGTGTGTGTGTGTGTGTGTGTTTTGTTTTTTGTATTTTTAGTAGAGACAGGGTTTCACTATGTTGGTCAGGCTGGTCTCAAACTCCTGACCTCAGGTGATCCACCCGCCTCAGCCTCCCAAAGTGCTGGGATTACAGGCGTGGGCCACCGTGCCCGGCCCCAGTTGATGTGTTTCTAGATCTTTAGTGTATGTTTACATTCTTATATTTATTTTGAAAAATATAGTTCGCTTCATGGAATTTTTTCTACATAAGTGGCATCATACTGTGTATATTTTCTTATAAACTTGCATTTTTTTACTCATCAATTTGTTTGTACATTTTTTTCTTTTCTTCTTCTTTTTTCATTTTGAAACAGGGGCTCACTCTGTCCCTCAGGCTGGAATGCAATGGCATGATCATGGCTCACTGCAGCCTCAACCTTCTGGGCTCAAGCAATCCTCCCACCTCAGCTTTCCAAATAGCTAAGACTACAGTTGTGTGCCACCATGCTTGTCTAATTTTTAAAATTTTTTATAGAAAAATATGTTGCCCAGTCGGGGCATTATTTCTTCTTAAATTTTAAGTAGACTTTACTAATGTGTCCATCTAGTCTTGGAGCTTTCTTTGTGGAACTACAAATTCAACCTCTTTAATAGATAAAGCACTATTCAGGTTACCTATTTCTTCTTGAGCAAGCTTTTGTACCTTGTGTCTTTTGAGTAATTTGTCCATTTTGTCTAAGTTGTCAAATTTATTGGCTTAAAGTGGTTCATAACATTCCATTATTATCCCTTCATTGTCTTTAAAATCTATTGTGATGTCATCCTTCTCATTCCTGATATTGATAATTTGTGTCTTCTCTCTTTTTTTCTTAATCAATTTGGCTAAAGGTTTGTCCATTTTATTCATCTTCTCAGAAGAACAAGATTTTAGTTTCCTATATTTTTCCCTATTGTTTTTCTGTTTTCTATCTCACTGATTTCCAGTTTGTTTTTATTATTTCCTTTGTTCTGCTCACTTTGGGTTTAGTTTCCTCTTCTAATTTCTTTCTTTTTTCTCTTTTCTTTCTTTCTTTTTTTTTTTTTTCTCCAAGATGGAATATCACTCTGTCGCCCAGGCTGGAGTGCACTGGGGCGATCTTGGCTCACTGCAACCTCCGTCTCCCAGGTTCAAGCAATTCTCTGCCTCAGCTTCCTGAGTAGCTGGGATTACAGGTGCCTGCCACCACGCATGGCTAATTTTTGTATTTTTAGTAGAGATGGGGTCTCACCATCTTGGCCAAGCTGGTCTTGAACTCCTGACCTTGTGATCTGCCCACCTTGGCCTCCCAAAGTGCTGGGATTATAGGCGTGAGCCACTGCTCCCAGCCGACTAGTAGATTTTTAGAAGTATGTTATTTAGTGTCCAAATATTGGAAATGTTACAGATAGCTTTTTTTTATGGGCTTCTCATAAAATCCATTGTGATAAGAAAATCAATTGTGATCCAAAAACATACTTTATATATTTGAATTATTTTAAGTTTATTTAGATTTGTTGTATTCCCACAATGTTGATTATCTTGGTAAATGTTTATATGCACTTGAAAAGGATGTTTCAAGACCAATAAAGCTGTTATTGGTTAGGCTATTCAAGTCTTCTATCTCCTTCCTGTTTTTCCTTTTATACCCTTACTATATTCTTACTGCTTTTCTGTTTACTTATTCTGTACTTATTGAAAAAGGAGTTTCTAAGATTGTAGATTTATATTTTTCTTCTTTCACTTTTACAGATTTTTGCTTCATGTATTTTGAAGCTTTGTAATTAGATGTTTAACAATTTGGAATGTTTTATCTTCGGATGAATTGGTTGTTTTGTCATTATTTACTGACCCTTTGATTCCTGATATTCTTTGTTCAGAATTCTTCTATGTCACATACTAATATGGCCACCCGAGCTTTCTTTTGATTCATTTGAGCAAGATATGTCTTTTTCTGTACTTTTGTTCTTATACATATTTGTGTCATTATGTTTAATATAACGAGTTTCTTCTTTTTCCCCATGGTTTCAGATAGTGTTTCATAAAATGAATTTCTTGGCCACGTGTGGTGGCTCACACTTGTAATCCCATTACTTTGGGAGGCAGAAGCAGGAGGATCACATGAGCCCAGGAGTTCAAGATCATCCCGAGCAGCATGGCGAGACCTCGTCTCTGCAAAACTAAATTAGCCGGGTGTGGTAGTGCACACCTGTGATCCCAGCTATTCAGAGGCTGAGGTGGGAGGATTGCTTAAGCTCAGAAGGTCGATGCTGCAGTGAGCTGTGATTGTTCCATTATACTCCAGCTTGGGTGACAGAGCAAGATCCTGTCTAAAAAAAAAAAAAAAAAAATTAGCCAGATGTTTCTTTTTGACCTCATATAGTTGGGTCTTGCCCTTTCTAAAAAATTGTTTCAAAGATGGAGTCTCGCTATATTGCTCAGGCTGGAATGCAGTGGCTATTCACAGGCACAATCATAGCACATTGCCACCTCAAACTCCTGGCCTCAAGCGTTCTTCCCACTTCAGCCTCCAGAGTAGCTGGGACTACAAGTGTGTGTCACCAAGGGTCTAGCCTTTTTATAGAGTCTGACAATCTCTGCCTTTTAATTGGGGTTATTTAGACCATATGCATTTAATGTGATTATTATTTTTTTTGTTTTGTTTTGTTTTGTTTTGAGACGGAGTCTCGCTCTGTCGCCCAGGCTGGAGTGCAGTGGCCAGATCTCAGCTCACTGCAAGCTCCGCCTCCCGGGTTTATGCCATTCTCCTGCCTCAGTCTCCTAAGTAGCTGGGACTACAGGCGCCCGCCACCTCGCCCGGCTAGTTTTTTGTATTTATTTTTTTAGTAGAGACGGGGTTTCACCGTGTTAGCCAGGGTGGTCTTGATCTCCTGACCCCGTGATCCGCCCATCTCGGCCTCTCAAAGTGCTGGGATTACAGGCTTGAGCCACCGCGCCCGGCCTTAATGTGATTATTTACGTGTTTGGGTTTAAATCTACAGTCTTGCTATTTACTTTTACAATATTGCTATTTACTTTCTATTTGTCCTATCTCTTTTTCTTCTTTTTCCCCTCCTTTTCCACTTTCTTTTAAAATTAGTGTTTTTAATTATTCTATTTCCTCTATTCTCTTGGCTTATTAACTATGCTGTTTCCTTATTTTAGGATACGAATGCTTGTTTTAAAGGAGATATTAAATTGAGTCTTCCAGTTTACATAATGAAGATCAAACCACCTAAGGCTGTTACAGGTAAGTGTGATTCAAATCTCTCTCCTTTTGCCATTGATTTATCTGTTCTTTCCTCCTTTCTCCACATGTCTTATCTTTTCAATTTATTAGCAACAGTATCAAAATTATAAACATAGTTATGAAGAGGAAATTTTTTTTAAACTCATAAGCTCTGAGATGTAAAAACAAAAAATGTAAGTAAATGCATTTGTATTACATACAGTTAACTAACAGAATTGGAAGGTCAGGAAAGAAAGGTGTCTTTTCTGAATTGCCAGGATGTGTTCATTTATTCCTACATTTCTGTGCTAATTCATTTGACTGCTAGTTGTAATACATTCATTCCTACATTCCTGTGTTAATTTATTCATTATTATTTGCTGAATGCCCATAAGGCACCAAGCACAAAGATGAGTAAAACACCTCTCCTCTCCCGCACTCTAGAAGCTGATAGTCTGCTAAGGGAGAATGACAAGAAACCACCATAGTAGGATGTGATGAGTACAGCAGTGGGGACCATCAGGGACTGTGAAAACTCAGGGTAAGAAGTGACTGACTTGCTAGGGAGTAAGCAAAGGTTTTATCAAAGAAAGGGACATTTGGGCAAAGTTTCAAAGAATGGGACTTGGTCAAGTGGAGTAGAGACGCTAGCTATTGTAGGCAGCGAATACAGAGGATATCCTCTCAGCATTCACACAAGATCACAAAGACATATCTATAAGAATGTTCACCCTGGTGGACTAGTAGTTAGGATTAAAAAAAAGAAGAAGAACAATGTTCACTGTAGCATTATGCACAGAGGTGAATAATTGGTTAAATAAAATCTGCGCAGTGCACAGTGGCTCATGCCTATAATCCTAGCACTTTACGAGGCCAAGGTGGGCAGACTGCTTGAGCTCAGGAGTTCAAGACCAGCTTGGGGAACATGGCAAAACCCCACTTCCACAAAAAATACAAAAATTAGGCAGAGTGGCATGCACCTGTAGTCCCAACTACTTGGGAGGCTAAGGCAGGAGAATCACTTGAGCCCAGGAAGCAGAGGTTGCAGTGAGGTGAGATTGTGCCATTGCACTCCAGTCTGGGAGATGGGAGTGAAACCCCACCATAAATAAATAAATAAAATAAAATCGGGTACAGTCATACAAAAGAATACTTTGCAACCATTAAAAAAACAAATGAGAGGCCAAGTGTGGTGGCTTAGGCCTGTAACCCTAGCACTTTGAGAGGCCAAAGCAGGAGGATCACTTGAGCCTAGGAGGTTGAGGCTGCAGTGAGCTATGATCACACCACTACACTCCAGCCTGGGTGACAGAACAAGACCCTGGTTCAAAATCAAGAACAACCCCCCAAAAAGGGAAATGAAAAAGGCGGAGAATAGACAATTTTCTCTTGTAAAAGTATATGGTGGTCAAACTTGCTCTATCAATATTTATTATAAAACTGCAGTTATTAAGATAAAAAATAGATAAGTGAATAATAGAAATATAGATGAAATATAGAAATATAGATAGATAGAAATAGCAGATAGAAAAATGGAGGAAAAATAGGTGAATGAAACAGGATATAGAGACAAAAATAGACCCAGGCATAAATGGACACTTGATGCATTACAGAGGCAGCACTACAGAGCACTGGAGAAAGTGTGGACATTTCAATAAGTGGTGATGGTGGTTTATATGGAGACAAAAATCAAACTTAACCCCTGCCTCATGCCATACACAAAACTAAATTCCAGAAGCACTGTAGAACTAAATATATGAGAGGCAAAGCAGTAAAGCTTTTAGAAAATAATATAGCCTTTAGGCCCGGTGCAGTGGCTTATGTCTGTAATCCCAGCACTTTGGGAGGTCAAGGCAAGTGGATCACTTGAAGCTAGGAGTTCAAGACAAGTGTGGCCAACATGGCAAAACCCCGCCTGTACTAGAAATACCAAAAAAAAAAAAAAATTAGCTGAGCGTGATGGCATGCACCTGTAGTCCCAGCACTTTGGGAGGCTGAGGCAGGCAGATTGCTTTTGAGCTCAGAAGTTTGAAACCATCCTGGGCAACATGTAGAAACCCCATCTCCACAAAAATCAAAATACAAAAATTAGCTAGGCATGGTGGCATGTGCCTGTAGTCCCAGCTACTTGGGAGGCTAAAGCGGGAGAATTGCTTGAACCTGGGAGGCAGAGGTTACAGTGAGCTGAAATTGCACCATTGCACTCCTGCCTGGGTGACACAGTGAGCGAGATGCTGTCTCAAAAAAAAGAAAAAGAAAATAATATAAACAATACCTTTATCACCTCTGGGTAGAGAAAGACTTTTCAAATAAGACACAAAAAATACTTACAATTCTAAAACATTGAATAAATTTGGCTACATTAAAATTAGGAATTTCAAATCATTCAAAGACATCATTAAGAGGATGAAAGATCATCAAGTCACATAGATAGGTAGAAGTAATTTGCAAAACACATAAAACCCACTAATGGTTCATGTCCAGAATATATGAAGAATTACTACAGATTCTTAAGAAAAAGAGAGATAATCCAGTACAAAACAGGCAAGAGTATTGCACAGGCTATTCACACACAAAAAAAGATTATTTAAATAGCCAATAAACATGAAAAGGTGCTTACCATCATTAGTCTACAGGGAAGTGCAAACTAAAATCACAGTGAAGTAGCACAACACATTCACTAGGATGGGTAAAATTAAAAAGACTGACCACACCAAGTGATGGTGAGGATGTGGAACAATCAGTACTCCCATACATTGCATTTAGCAATGAAAACTGGTACAACCACTTTGGAAAATGGTTTGGTATTATCTAGTAAAGTTGACAATAATTTGTATCCTATGACACAGTATTTGCACTGCTAGGTGATAGGGTGACAAACCATACCTGTTTGCCCGACTGAGGGGTTTCCTGGGATGTGAGATTTTTCAGTGCTAAAACTAGGAAACTCCTAAGCAAGCCAGCTTGAGTTAGTCACTCTACTTCTAGAATGTACCCATAGATTTGCAAGCAAGCGTGTTCCAGGAAACATGTGCATGAATGGTAATAGCGACATGATTTTGAATAGCCCCAAACACAAAACAACTAAATGTTCATCAGTAGTAGAACAGATAAATTGTACTATATTTATTCAATGGAATACTATACAGCAACAAAAAATGAACAAACTGCAGCTACACACAGCAAAATGGATAAATCTCGTGAACAATGTTGAGCAAAAGAGGGCAGCTATAGAGTTAACACTGCATGGTTCCCTTTATGTACAGTTTAGAATCAGGCAAAATGAAACTATGGTTTCATAGTTTGAGGTTTCATTTGAGGATGCATGTTTAGGTGATAAAAGCATAAATAAATGCAATGAAGTGGCTACCATAAAAGTCAAGAGAGTGGTTGCCACTCTTCCCAGAGAATTGTGATTAGAAAGGGGCCCCTGGGAAGCTTCTAGTGAGATGGCAATATTCTATTTCTATATTTCAATATTCTATATTCTATTTCTTTTTTCTTTTTCTTTTTTTTTTTTTTGAGACAGGGTCTCCCTCTGTCCCCCAGGCTGGAGTGTAGTGGTACAGTCTCGACTCACTGTGACCTCTGCTTCCCAAGCAATCCTCTCACCTCAGCCTCCCAAGTAGCTGGGACTACAGGCACATGCCATCAGGCCTGGCTAATTTTTGTATTTTTTGTAGAGATAGGATTTTACCATGTTGCCTGGCTGGTCTCAAACTCCAGGGCTCAAGCGATCCTCCTGCCTTGGCCTTCCAAAGTGCTAGGATTACAAGCATGAGCCACCGCACCCGGCCGATGTTCTATTTCTTGACCTGAATAGATGATACCAGAGGTTTGCTTTATAATGACTCATTAAGGTATATTAAGGTATATATTTTATGCTCTTTTCTGAATGTATGTTACACTTCACAATAAGAAAAAGGTTTAATAACTAAAAATAAACAACAATGAAGAGGATCTATAGTACTAATATGAAATAATATCCAAAATATTTTAGTAAGTGAAAATATAAGGGGTATAATTTATAATAGCAATTCTCAAACTTTAGCTGCATCAGACTCATTTGGAGAACTCATTAAAACACAGATCGTTTGCCTATAGTGCCAGCTACTCAAGAAGCTGAGGTGGGAGGATTGCTTGAACCAAGGAGTTCAAGCCTAGCCTGGGCAATATAGCACAACCCCCATCTCAAAAAACAACCCAGATTGCTGGGCCCCACCACAGAGCTTCTTCTATTCCAGTAGGTCTGGGGTGGGCCCTGAGAATCTGTATTTTTAACAAGTTCCCAAGTGACTCTGTCATTGCTGACCTGGCATCATCTTTTGAGAACTAGTGTATCATATGATACTATGTGTTTATAAAACAAGTGTCTCCCTCTAGAAAGTTTTGCAGTTGTCTCTGAGGAAGCAGTCAAGGGCACTGTGGAATCTCCTGGGCAACTTGAGGGACCCAGGCACCTTCCAAAGTGAACAGAATTCTGAAACTCAGGGTGCAAATCCAGAAAACAAGTCAGCCAGTTTTACTGTGGATTTAGGAACCCATGAAAAAGAAGGAAATGAAAGGTTATTGGGAAGAGAAATAGTAAGAAAAGTGACTGATGAGAAAGATGTTTTTGAAGGAAGGAATTGGGTAAGTGTTGGCATAAGAAGAGCCTGAGACTGCCTAATTATGTGAGTCTTCAGCAGTGGCTGAAAAGTGATGGTAACTGGCAGATTTGGGGCTTTCATCAGCTGGGGAGACAGGGACAGTGATTTAAAGTCTCTAGTGGCATTGTGAACATTTCCCTGCCCCACCACCCCCCACACCCCGGCCTTTGCAAATATTCTGTAATCCAAAAGCAGAGAGAATGATGTTGGGATGAAGATATAGAAGAAGGAGGACAGCAGCTGCTCTCTGCCTGGGCTCTGTAAGCTGGTGGAGTACAGGAGAGGCTGGGAGAAGACTGAATACAGACCAATTGCAGAGCAAGAATGGTTTCTGAGGATAAGGGGTTCTGCAGGAAACTGGGAAATGTAGAGGAAGTAGGGGAAAATCAGGAAAGGGGAAGTCAGATGGCTTGACTAATTCTGTATATTTTCAACCTAGGCACCCCATTCAAAAGCCCACTGGAAGTCTTTGCAAAGATCAAGGACTGCTACGGACTGGGCTCCGGGCAGAATCATTTCATCAAGGACAGTCAGTGGGAGCAGCAAGCTGAGATCTTCCAAGCTTCCTACAAGAAGTACCTAGATGGGGAGTGGGAGGAGGAGCCACTCAGGTGAGACCCCTAATCCTGGCAAAGCCAGGGAACCTCCCCAGGCTTCTGCTGTCTTGGCACATACAGGAATCAACCCAAGGACCTGAATTAATCTGAGATCTAAAAGCTCTTTCTGGGGCTGGGCACAGTGGTTCACACCAGTAATCCCAACACTTTGGGAGGCTGAGGCAGGAGGATCATTTGAGCCCCTGAATCTGAGACCAGCCTGGGCCACATGTTGAGACCTTATCTCTAAAATAAATAAGTTCTTTCTGGTTTGGGAGAATTTTCAGAGAACATCAGCAGATACTTTGAAATGTTGTGTGGAGATTGTTATTATACAACTAGAACAAAGGTTGATAATATGGAGTTAAAAGAAGAAATGGATATCTGTGTAAATGAGAAATATAATTTATTTCAGTTTTATATATGACATCTCTTTAAAAAAAATTTTTTTTCTGGTTGTCTAAAAAACACAGAGGCCAGGCACGGTGGCTCAGGCCTGTAATCCCAGCACTTTGAGAGTCTCAGGCAGACGGATTACCTGAGGCCAGGTGTTTGAGACCAGCCTGGTCAACATGGTAAAACCATCTCTACTAAAAATACAAAAATTAGCAGGGCATGGTGGCGGGCACCTGTAATTCCAGCTACTCAGGAGGCTGAGGCAGAGAATCACTGGAACCCAGGAGATGGAGGCTGCAGTGAGCCGAGATCACACCACTGCATTCCAGCCTGGACAGAGAGACTCTGTCTCAAAAAATAATAATAAAAATATAAATAAATAATAAATAACACAGAAGATCCTAAAGACAAATAAAGTCACCACTACTAAAATTTTTCTCCATTTCCTTCCTGCCTTTCTAAATGTAATGTAGCATAGGTGTATAATTATTATAATATATGACTTTCCCATCTTGGTGAGCAGTTAGGTCTCATTAGCTCCAAATTGTGTTGGAGAGTCCCCGTCTTTGAAGTATCGATGAGGGAGCTGGTTTTAGGAATTAGGTTTCCTCATAGCTACTGTGGATCTCAGGAATGTTCCTGTTCTCACACGGGAAGGGAAATCTCTCGTGCTGTCAAATGGACCTTAAATTTTCTTACTTCAGGACACAAAGTCTGAAGGCTAATCCCTGACAACAGCTCTCTGTTACTGTCTGAAACTATGACAAGATTCAGTGGTGTGCTGCGGCTGGCTCCTATGGCATAGTGAGATAATTAGGGTTTTGCAAGCCAGTTGTTAAACCACTGTTAGTTGTCCATTGTGGGAGCATTTACACCATGAAAATCTGCAAACCCTACAAATTGGGGCCTCTTTTATTTAAGAGACCCAGTTTATCAGTACAACACTGGCTGCATTGCCCCTGAGATAAGAGAACATCTATGTAGATCACCTAAGTCTGCTCTTTAAGGAGATCTTCCCCAAAACAGAAGTGGCTCTCCAAAAGACAGCTGTCTCTGGCAAGAGCTCTACACACCACACTGGCCCAGGAGTGATTCCCAGCCCCACCCAACCCGCCCTCACCAGCATCCAAGGTCAGCACATCCCACCAGGACCAGCACCTAGAATGTGATTTGCTTCATGGCCTTTGTACACCTGGGAAGGTCCATTCTAACTATGTATTCTGGTTTTAGGACCAAGACTCTGCCAGCATCTCTCCTTGCCAGGGAGTCTACATGGCTCTGACTCATGTCTCTTTCTTTCCCAGTACAGCCACCTTCTATTTCCTTCTTCCTAGCTGCCTCTTTGCAATGCCAACGGAAGTCAAGGGCCCCACAGGTAAATGAACATGAAGTGGGTGGTTGTCCTAGCAAGGGGTCACCTTGGGGAAACCCCTCAGCAAGCCCTCCCAGAGATGTTCCCCAACAAACCTCGCATGGTAGGAGGGAATGAAGAGGGGAGTTCAGTTGCCAGCTGTAGCCTGCCAGTTTCTGTTTGCATCTGTGGCCCTTGAGCACAGGTTCCCTGATCACAAAGGCTGGCACTGCCTTCAGAGAGTGGTTGCCATAGGAGAAGGCATGAGCCCACATCCACTGGGCTGCTTCTGGGTATGAATTTTTCTTGCAGAAGATGTTACTTGAAACACAGAGGGTGTGAATTTTCTAGATGTGAAAGCAGCCAAGGGGGAGTTGAGACTGTCCTCCCTATTCAAGAAGGCGAGCGGGCCCCAGGAACAGCCCTTATGGGGCTGCCCAGTCCCTCTCTCTTGGGAAGCTCACTCTTCTCTTGGGTGCTACCCATTAAAACAAACCACTTCAGACTTCAAACCAGCTTCCTCTTGCGCAAACACCTTCTGTGCAAACCAAAGGCCACCCATATTTATTATGTAACACCCATTTTCTCTCTCTCTCTCTTTTTTTCCCCCCCTCCCCAGGAATGACCTGTGTCCTTGGTATACACTGGACCAGAAGTCACAATTTCTTCCTGTATTCACTAAACCGAACTCTAAAGGATAAAGCTGGTACTCTACTGCTGAGATGGGAGTCACCTAAGCTCAGGACTTGCAGACATGTCCTTCTCCAGCTTAGCTGAGAGCATGTGACTGACATACATCAAGTGTCACTTTAGGGACCAGATCTAGGCAGGCAGTAGGGGGCTTGATGGGTATAGTGTGACCCCAAGAATCTGTCTCTGAAATGTCATGTTCCTTAAAGACAACAGGTCAATATGGACAAAGTCTACAGTCAGGTCTACAGGGCTCCTTAAGCAGCTAAGGTAAAAAGAGAGTAGGCTTGGCTGGGCACAGTGGCGCATGCCTGTAATCCCAGCACTTTGGGAGGCTGAGGCACGTGGATCACCTGAGGTCAGGAGTTCGAGACCAGCCTGGCCAACGTGGTGAAATCTCATCTCTCCTAAAAATACAAAAATTAGTCGGGTATGGTGGCACGCGCCTATAATCTCAGCTACTCAGGACTTTGAGGCAGGAGAATCACATGAACCCGGGAGGCAGAGGTTGCGGTGAGCCAAGATCATACCACTGCACTCCAGCCTGGATGACAGAGCGACACTGTCTCAAAAGATAAAATAAAATAAAATAGAGAGAGAGAGAGAGTAGGCTTGGAATCAGAAGGTCAGTGCTAATCCTAGCCCAGCTGTCTGCAAACCATGTAGCCTCAGGCCAGTTGCTTCACATCCCAACCAATTTTTCATGTAAAACATAGAACTAATTAATTATACCATTGTTGCCTAGTGCATGAGTTTGTTGAAAATAGCAAAATCCAGAGAGTTTCTCTATGTGAAAGCTCTTTGAAATTGAAAGGCACTAAGGAAATACAGGTTGTTGTTGTTTTACAAATTTATGGAGGTGACCAGGCGTGGTGGCTCACGCCTGTAATCCCAGCACTTTGGGAGGCAGAGGCAGGTGGATCTCTTGAGCCCAGGAGTTTGAAACCAGTCTGGGCAACATAGCGAGAGCCTGTTTCTACAAAAAATAACCAAGCAAGGCGGCATGAGCCTGTAGTCCCAGCTACTCAGGAGGCTGGGCCAGGAGGATCACTTGAGCCCAGGAGGTTGAGGCTGCAGTGAGCCAAGATCACACCACTGCACTCCAGGGTGACAGAGTGAGGCCCCGTCACACACACACACACAAAAATTAATGGAAGCAGTTACATGAGCAAGTTTGCTTTGTGAATATTCCTTGAACTGTACACTTGTTATACTTTATATTACACTTCAAAAGTAACATTAAAAAATTCACAAAGGAGGAGTTTCTTTTCCTCCATCCCTTTCCCAGGCAACCTGGCTTCTAATCTCCTTCTATACTGACTGTATGGCCTTGAGCAAGTCACTTCTCTGCCTCAGTCTCCTCATCTTTTTTTTTTTTTTTTTTTTGAGACGGAGTCTCGCTCTGTCGCCCAGGCTGGAGTGCAGTGGCCAGATCTCAGCTCACTGCAAGCTCCGCCTCCCGGGTTTACGCCATTCTCCTGCCTCAGCCTCCCGAGTAGCTGGGACTACAAGCGCCCACCACCTCGCCCGGCTAGTTTTTTTGCATTTTTTAGTAGAGACAGGGATTCACCGTGTTAGCCAGGATGGTCTCGATCTCCTGACCTCGTGATCCGCCCGTCTCGGCCTCCCAAAGTGCTGGGATTACAGGCTTGAGCCACCGCGCCCGGCAGTCTCCTCATCTTTAAAAAGAGGATACTAATAGGACCTACTTCATAGAACCCTTGTGAGAATGCAATGAAATTATGTGTGTAAAGTGCCTAACACAGTATCTAGCACCTAGGACATAGTCATTAAACATTAGCTGTGGAGCAATAGCAGTGTGACATTATCTTATCATCCTAGGCAAGGAGAATATGTAGGTGAGTCCAGAGAAGGAAGATGGTGAGTCCAGACAGGTGTTCCTGGTTCCCATTCCCTGAACAGGCAGACCAGTTTGAGTCACAGGTTGTCCAGGTAGAAGTGATGGATAGGTGCAGAGTCTGGGGGGAACCGGTTGAGTATTGTCCTTGCCCCTAGACCCCGAGGGTGTGTGGCCCTGTGCTGCGCCCATTGCAGTCTCTCAGCTCAGCTGCTCCTCCTCCTACCTGGTGCTGGCCTGCGAGGATGGTGTGCTCACGCTGTGGGACCTGGCCAAAGGTGAGCCCTCCCTGCCTTTCTACCTAGTACCTGGGTAGGACTCTGGGCAATGAGTCTGGGAGCTCTAGAATTCCCACAGGCCCTGGGGCCTTCTGTTACCTCTGTGTTCTTAAAGTCACCTTGGAGAACTGGTCCTGCTCTCCTCTCGTTCATTTATTCAACAAACATTTATTGGATATAATATGTGCTAATGCTTCCCACTGCCCATGTGTTTATTGAGTGACTGAGCCTGGCACTGTACTAGGCTCTGGAAGTGTGACCATTGCCTTCATTCTTGCACTCCAGTGAATAAGTATGTCTGGCACAGTACAGGTGATCACGGTGACCTCAGCCCTCCTCCTTCCCCCAGCTCCCAAGCTCTAAATAAGTGAGTCTTCTTCCCTGCTATTCCCCTCCATTCCCAGTCAGCAGGAACTCTATTGTATTGGAGTTAAGAGACCTATAAAGCAGTCAAAGTGAGACCATTAGCTATTCTGGATGAGTGGCACTGTGGTGGAGTTCTAGGGTCCTGGGTCCAGCTTTGCAGATACAGAAATCAATGATACTGCTTCCTAAATTCATCAGCCTCTAGGGAAGCAGCTCATTAATAACTCAGTGGTTTGCCATTTTGCAGGTGGAGATGTATTTTCCTAGAGAGTGGAGGTGGGCCACCTTCACTGGGCAGCCCTCCTGGCAGGTGCAGAGCATCAGAGATAGTACCCTGTTTGTTGAGTAGCTTGTGATCAGACCAGGGAGCTGACTGTTCTCAGGGAGGCATCTGTCAAGCTAGCAAATTGCCTTCTTCACTTGGCTATCACTTTCTGAAGAATGCAGTGATTATTTCAACTTTGGAGGATATTTTCCCCACACACTGCCAAGATAAACACCACTAAAGACCCTCCTTTATTTTATTTATTGAACCAACAGCATTATTACAGAAGCAAAAGATATTTCAAGGAAAGAAGAATGATGATGATTTCATAAGCCCTTGACCAAAATAGCTTGTTTTCATTTTTTTCTGGATATTAAGTTCTTGTTTGGCCACACACACACACACACACACACACACACTGCCTTCTGAAACAGCTGTGCCTCCCCCTGCCCGTATGCCTTTGCATCCCATGGTCAGCTGTGCCTCAGTCCCTGGCTGGGTTGTAGCTTCCTTCCATTCCAGTGCTGACCCTGCCCTCCTCCATGTTCTTGCTTCTCCCCCTCCCCAGTTCCTCTCCAGACACAGCAGCATTCCCCTGCAGGGTGCTTTTCTCTCCCATAGGGCACTGGGTTTACTGGTTTGCTCTCACAGGGTGCTCATTGCTTGATTTTGCCTTCACATCCTACAAGTCCCTCACACACTTGCTGGTCACAGCCCCTGTGCCCATGGCGCCCTCCTCATCCCCTTTTCTGACCGGCTTGTGTGATTACTTTCTCCAGGATTCCCTCTTGGGGTCGCTGCTCTTCCTCAGGGATGTTTCTGCCAAAGCATTCACTTCCTAAAATACTTCTTGGTCCACAAAGGACAGAATATGTATCCTGAAGGTCCAGTGAAATCCCAAATGAAATGTGTGGTGCTGTGCACAGATGCCTCCCTCCATCTGTTGGAGGCTAGTGGGACCCAAGGACCCACCATCAGTGTGCTTGTTGAGAGGTCAGTAACTTGAGGGCCGGACGGGGTAAATAATCAGCCAGACAGATTATTTTAATTGCTATTTAATAGTAAAATCTGACAGCCTCTCTGACTACAGTCTACCTTTTGTATAGTCATCACTCTCCTGGTGAGTTTCTGAAGATCGCCAATGTCATATATATATTACAATTTTTTCTAACAAAATTGTATGATGGCACATCTGCTATGGTTTGACTATCCCCTCCAAAACTCATGTTAAAACTTAATCCCCACTGTGGCAGTACCGTGAGGTGGGGCCTTTAGGAGCTGATTGGATCATGAAGGCTCTTCCCATATGAACGGGTTAACCCACTCATGCATCAGTGGATTAATAGGTAAATGGATTAATGGGTATCATGGGAGTAGAAATGGTAGCTTTATAAGAAAAGGAAGAGATACCTGAGCTAGAACATGAGCACACTCAACTCCCTCACCATGTCACACCCTATGCCATCTCGGAACTCTCTAGAGTCCCCACCAGTAAGAAGGCTCTCACCAGCTGTGGATCCTTGACTTTGGACTTCTCAGCCTCCAGAACTGTAAGAAATAAATTCCTTTTCTTTACACATTATCCAATTTTAGGTATTCTGTTATAAGCAATAGAAAATGGATTAAGACGGCCGGCCGCGGTGGCTCAAGCCTGTAATCCCAGCACTTTGGGAGGCCGAGACGGGCGGATCACGAGGTCAGGAGATCGAGACCATCCTGGCTAACCGTCTCTACTAAAAATGCAAAAAAACTAGCCGGGCGAGGTGGCGGGCGCCTGTAGTCCCAGCTACTCGGGAGGCTGAGGCAGGAGAATGGCCTAAACCCGGGAGGCGGAGCTTGCAGTGAGCTGAGATCCGGCCACTGCACTCCAGTCCGGGCAACAGAGCGAGACTCCGCCTCAAAAAAAAAAAAAAAAAGAAAATGGATTAAGACAACATCCTTTCTATCCCATACACCAAGAAGAGGCTCATTTCTCCCACAGTAACCGTCCATCAGTTTCCCCAGGGATCTCTCTCTCTTTTAAACATTTAAAAATATTTAATGCATGCAAATGAAACTGTATAATGTGTGTGTGTGTGTGCATGTGTGTACGTGTGTGTGTGTAATGAAGAATAGTGAGATCAACTCCCCTGTAGCCGTTGGAAATCGATAATCTCCAGTTCCATCTGGGCTCCCTGTATGGCTCTCCCTCATCAGTCCTTCTTGCTCCACCCCAAACACCTTATTAATTACCTAATGCTAAATAACAAACCACCCCAAAACTTAATGGTTTAAGAAAATAGTCATTGTTTAGTCCTTGAGTCTGTAGGTCAGCAATTTAGGCTGGACTCAGTCCATTTCTTCTACTGGTCTCACCTGGGCTCTCAAATGTGCCTTCAGGCAGCTTGCAGCTCTTCTAAGATGGCTTCACTCACACACCTGGCAGTTGGCAGGTTATTGGCCAGGGCACCTCGGTTTTCCTCATGGTCTCTCCTGCAGACTAGTACAGGCCTCCTCACATGGTAGTCTAAGGGCTCCCAGCAGCAGGAAAGGGCAACCCTAGCACACAAATGCTTTCCAAGCTTTTGCTTATGTTGCATTTGCTAATGACCCATGGGGCAAAGCACATCCCACGTCCATGCCCACATTCGAGCAGTAGAAAAACAGACTCCATCTTTTGATGAGAGTCACTGCCAAATACAACCAATTGCTTTTCAATCTACCACACCATTTTTATAAATTCATCATTCCTTTGCTCTCCTTTAAGAATTAACCACATTTAGGCCAGGCACAGTGGGTCACACCTGTAATCCCAGCACTTTGGGAGTCCAAGGTGGGAGGACCACTTAAGCTCAGGAGTTCAAGACCAGCCTGGGTAACATAGTGAGATCCCTTCTCTGTGAAAAGAAAAAAAAATTATTAAAAAAGAAAAAGAAGTAGCCACATTTGTATGACTGTATCTCTAGACAGTACATTATTTAGCTTTGCATATTTAGGAAACTTATAAAGGGAACCATATTCTATATGTCTTCCTTCCTTCCTTCTTTCCTTCCTTCCTCCCTCCCTCCCTCCCTCCCTCCCTTCCTTCCTTCCTTCCTTCCTTCCCTCCTTCCTTCCTTCCTTCCTTTCAGTTTGGTTTGAGACAGGGTTTTCCCTCTGTGGCCCAGGCTGGTCTTGGGCTCCTGGGCTTAAAGTGCTTGGCCCCCAGAGTGCTTGGATTACAGGTGTGAGCCACTGCACCCAGCCTCCAACTTGTTTTTCAATGGTATTTATTCTGCATATTGCTTTGCAACATTGTTCACAACAGCCATACATGTTGATAAATGTAGCTCCAGTTCTTTTCTTTTCATTACTGTATTATATTTCATTGTATAATATACCACAATGACTTAAGCATCCTCCTAATAGATATTTGGATTGTTCCTAATTTTTTGGAATATGAACACCCTCCTCACATATTTCCTGATTTCTCTGAATTTCCCCAGGATACATGCCCAGAAGAGGATATCAAAACTTTTAAACTCTTAAAGTAGGAGAATGCCTGTGTGTTTTCTGTCCTATAGGCCTGTAAAGCACCTGGATAAAACCATCTGTGCAGTGGCCCCAGTCCCAGCCTTACCTGGCATGGTAGGTTCCCCATGCCTCTCTGTGAATGCCCCATGCCTCTGATTTGAATGTGTGAATGTGTCCATCTATCCTTTAGAAAATGCTTATTGAAGGCCTGTTATGTGTTAGGCACTGGACTAGCTTTCGGGCTTACAAATAGAGAAAGAACCTGCCTTCATGGAGCACACAGCTCATTTGGGAAGACAGAGAAGTCACCAGACAGCTGCCCTAGAACATGAGAAAGGCTGTAATAGGAATTTTTTAATGGATTCATGGAATAGAGAGAGGAGTCACCTAACTCAACCTGCAGAAGTTGGCAGCAGGGCAGGACTGTGTTTTCTGGAGGAGGTGACAGCTGAGCTGAGCCAGAGCAGTTGAGAAGGCAACACCATGGAGGCAAGAGAGCACTATGTGTGTCCCAGGCACTGCAGGAAGTTCCAGCACCTGCCACATGAGATTGCTGTGGAATGTGGAGAGGGAGGAGGCTGGGGTGGGAAGACAGGTGGGCCAGACCATGGAAGGTCCTGTACACTGGGCAGAACGATACAGATATGTCCCTGTGTGGGATGGCGCTCAAAACAGAGAGGTCAGAGAATGGGAACAGCACGTTTAGAGCAGGGATGGAGAGTTGAGAGATCTCAGTTCAGAGATGGACTCCACATTCTGGGCTACCTGTGGCTGTTGCCAAAGGAGAGGGAAGCGCGCACGGTTGATCCTCACTTGCAGAGCTGACTCCCCAGTCCTTACAGGGCCCACTGCAGGCCTGGAGAGAAAGTCTGTGATTCCTGATGTGGCCCTGCAGAGGGTGAGGGGCCTATAGGACCCCCAGGGGGGGCTCCCAGAGAGCCCAGGGCTGAAAATGTAGATTCCATGCTCACCAGCCAGGTACAGTTAGTGAGTGGTGGTTGAAGTAGGGGGTACAGCAGGTTCCCCTAGTTAAGGAGAGGGAGTGAATAGAGAAGAGGTTCCCATGGGCACTACCATCACTTACAGGACCTGGAAAATCAGTTCACAAAGTGACTGAGAGGGGCCCCAGGGAAAACTGCATGGGGACAGTCCTGCAAGCAGAGGAGAGTCTGAAGAAAGTGAGAACAGTGTCCTGTGCTGCAGAAAAACTAAGAGCATGGTGGAGACAAGTGGCTGAGGCTGGAGACAGACGCAGGAGGTCGGGCAGTGGACAGGGTGCGGAGAGACCCTCTTGTGCTGGGGAGGGTAAAGTGGTATGGCAGCTGGAGGAGGATGTCGGATCAAAGTGGGCTTTCTAAGGATGGGATGAGTTTAATATGTTCACTACAGAGAGGAAAGAGCCCAGGCAGGAGAGCATCCCCAGCTCGGATCTCAGGCCAGGAGGGACTGTTAGATTGAGCAAGGTCCCTGAGGCAGTGGGAAGGAAAGGAATTGGGAGCACAGGTAAGAAACTGAATTTTGGCCACATGGAGGGTGAGCTCTTCAGCAGAGATGCAGAGAGCTTGGAAGAGAGGTCAGGGAAAAGGCGGAGGAATGTATCGCCCTGGAGCAGACAGCATGTGGAGGAGGGCCTGTTGGCTGAGGGGGACTGCGGAGGAGCCAGCATACATGTGTGTGCAGGTCCCCAGCAGCCCTGGATGGATCCAGAGGCTGGGGCCCAAGAGGTTTTATGTCCAGCTGCTTCTCTCATTTCTTACTGGGGTGACCTCTACACTCGACCTTCCTGTGAGGGACAGTGTCCAGTAGAAGTCCCCACTCACCATCTATTTGCTTCCCAGGTGCTCATCTTTTCCAAGAATGGCTCTGTGTGCCTTATGGATGTGGCCAAGCGTGAAATCATCTGTGCCTTTGCCCCCCCGGGAGCCTTTCCTCTGGAGGTCCCCTGGAAGCCAATGTTTGCTGTGTCTCCAGACCATCCATGTTTCCTGCTCCGAGGTACGGAAAGGGACCAGGGCTGATGCCCACTGACCATTCCCCTGACTTAGTTCCCTCACAGAGAGAGCTCCTCCGATCTCTTCCCCACTCTGTGCCCCCTCCATCATAGGCCAAAGTGAACCGCAGCTCAGTCCTCACAGCACACTTCGATAAAATGCCAGCAGGGTCTTCTTTCTGAAGTCACAGCTCAACCCAGATGACCCAGCCTTTATAAGCAGAGAGCAGCCCCCACATGCTCACCTGGACCACAAAGTCCACCGAGAAAGTGATTGCTGCACAGAACATGGTGTTCTTGTCTTGTCACAGGAGACTATTCACATGAAACTGAGTCTACCGACGATGCTGGAATCCAATATTCTGTTTTCTATTTTAATTTTGAGGCCTGCCCACTCCTGGAAAGTATCTCAAAAAATTGCATCATTCCTCAAAGGGACTTGGATAACATGGCCTTCCCCCAAGCACTGTCATTGGAGAAAAGATGTGAGCGTTTCCTCCAGAAGAGGTAAAGAGTTCTGTGTCTTCACCCCCTCCCACATCTGAGGTTGTGTCTGGATTGAGGCATAGTGGAGTTTGTTTTATGGTAAATCCTTTCAGCATTGAAATTTCCGCTGGCCGGGCATGGTGGCTCACGCCTTTAATCCCAGCACTTTGGGAGGCCAAGGCAGGTGGATCACCTGAGGTCAGGAGTTCAAGACCAGCCTGGTCAACATGGCGAAACCCTGTCTCTATTAAAAATACAAAAATTAGCCGGGCGTGCTGGCACACGCCTGTAATCCCAGCTACTCGGGAGGCTGAGGCAGGAGAATTGCTTGAACCTGGCAGGCAGAGGTTGCAGTGAGCCAAGATCGCACCACTGCACTCCAGCCTAGGCGACAGATCAAGACTCTGTCTCAAAAAAAGAAATTTCCCCTAAGTGAAGGGTTCTACCCCATGATAGTGCATGAGCTGCACTCCACCTCACATGTGGATTGGTAGAAAAGGAGTCATTAATTCAGGCTGGGAGAAAAGAAGGGCTTCCAGCTGGTGTTTTCTTCCTGTCAAGACCATCTTTTTAACTTTCTCAAGTCCCTCTTAAAAGTATGTTTAGGCCAGGCGCAGTGGCTCACACTTGTAATCCCAGCACTTTGGGAGGCTGAGGCGGGCAGATTGCTTGAGCTCAGGAGTTCGAGACCAGCCTGGCCAACATGGCAAAACCCCATCTCTACAAAAAACACAAAATTAGCTGGGTATGGTAGCACATGCCTTTTGTCCCGGCTTCTCTGGAAGTTGAGCCCTTGAACCTGGGAGGCGGAGGCTGCAGTGAGCCGAGATGGTGCCTTTGCATTCCAGCCCGGGTGACAGTCAGGCCCTGCCTCAAAAAAAAAAAAAAAAAGGAACAAAGTATGTTTGGGTTATTAGACACAATCATTAAGATGGGATTGGCAAACTATATGGGCCATATCCAGTCCACTGCCTGGTTTTGTAAATAAGGTTTTATTTGAACACAGCCATACTCACTTGTTTATGTATTATCTATGGCTACTGTGTGCTACGGCAGGATTGAAGGCTGTAGAGGAGACAGCGTGACCTATAATGTCTAAATTATTTACATGTGGGCCTTTACAGAAAATATCTGCCAACCCATGATCTAAGCCCCCTTTCTTTTACCCATCATTCAGATAAACCGTGATGCATGTGTTTCTCCTCTTCTCCTTCCTCTTCCCACTCTCCCTAATCCTGCAAGCACCATTTTCTTGCCCTCCTTTCTGCTATCAAAGCATAAGGCACAGTACTCAGGCCGTTCTGGAGAAATAGGTGTCTCTTCTAATCCATCCCACAACAAATTTCTGGGGATTTGCAAATCCTTGTTGATGATTCCTTTTGTGATCTGACCACACATTTGGGTGGATTGGGGTCATCACTGGAGCCCTGGATCCTCATCCCGGGCCTGCCATTACAGAATTAGGTGGCTCTGGCAGGCTCCTTTCCTTCCAGGGCCTCGATGTCCCTATATATGTAATGTGACCTCTGAGATTCTGTGATCTCTCCAATCACCATAATGTCCCTTCACGACTGTTTCCCCCTTTCTCTATGTAGACTCTTTACTCAGGGAGGATTGAAGTAGAATGGTTAAGATATGCAGGTCTGGAGCCAAACAGACCTGAGTTTGATTCTGACACTACCACTTAGAATGAGCCCTTGGGCGAGTTACTTAGCCTGTCAGAGGCTGTTTCCTCATTCAGTCAAAAAACACATATTGTGCACCTGTGAGATGCCAGGCTGTGTTCTGACCATTTTAATGATGGCTGATTTTTTGGGCTTGAAGTATTAAGTGGGATGATACATGGAAAGTAGCAGGCACAGAGTGGTTGCTCAGTAAATGGTAGATATGACCATGATGGTGGCTCCCTGCTAATCTAAGTTCATGCCTGGGAAAATTCTAAACATGTGCCACTAGGTGGCACCATAGCTCCTCTCTGCTTCCCAGCTCATACCTGCACTTAACAGGGGTGTTCCAGTCCTTCCTGCGTTGTAGTGTGGGTCCCTGGGAGGCTCTGTATACCTCCTGGAGCGAAATGTGCCTATTTGTCAGGAGACGAATATGGTCTCATGAGTCTCTGGGGAGAGAGAGAGACAATGAAGAAGGCGATGGTTGACATTGGCCCTCTCTAAGAATGTTCAGCTATTCTTCACAGGGAGGGTTTTTTTGTTTTTTGTTTTTTTGAGACGGAGTTTCGCTCTTGTCGCCCAGGCTGGAGTGCAGTGGTGCAATCTGGGCTCACTGCAACCTCTGCCTCCTGGGTTCAAGCGATTCTCCTGCCTCAGCCTCCCGAGTAGCTGGGATTACAGGCATGCGCCACCACAGCCGGCTAATTTTTGTATTTTTAGTAGAGATGGGGTTTCACCATGTTGGCCAGGTTGGTCTTGAACTCTTGACCTTAGGTTATCTGCCTGCCTCAGCCTCCCAAAATGGTGAGATTACAGACGTGAGCCACCATGCCTGGCCTGATTTTATTTAAAAGCAGCAAATGTATAGATTACTTTTTTAAAAAGTGTTAAATTGGCCGGGCGCGGTGGCTCACTCCTGTAATCCCAGCACTTTGGGAGGCTAAGGCGTGCGGATCACCTGAGGGTCAGGCGTTCGAGACCAGCCTGGCCAAAATGGTGAAACCCCGTCCCTACTAAAAGTATAAAAATTAACCGGGCCTGGTGGCGGGCACCTATAATCCCAGCTACTCAGGAGGCTGAGGTAGGAGAACTGCTTGAACTAGGTAGGTAGAGGTTGCAGTAAGCCGAGATCGTGCCATTGCACTCCAGCCTGGGCAACAGAACGATAAAAAAAGTGTTAAATATTCTATTCTCTTTCAATAAGTAAAAGGGATTTATTTTATTTTTGTTTTATCTATTTTTTGAGACAGGGTCATCCAGGCTGGAGTGCAGTGGTCCAATCACAGCTCATTGCAGCCTTGACTTCCTGGGCTCAGGCAACTCCTGCCTCAGGAGCAACTGGGACCAAAGGCATGCACCACCACACCCAGCTAATTTTTTTATTTTTTTGTAGAAACAGGGTCTCCCTATGTTGCCCAGGCTGGTCTTGAACTCCTAGGCTCAAGCGACCCTCCCACCTTGGCCTCCCACCTTGGCCTTACAAAGTTCTGGGACTATCGATGTGAGCCACCATTCTCAGCCTAAAACAAACCATTTTAGATACAGGGAATTCTACTTAGATTGGCAGAGTTAAGGTCAAAAATACATTGCTACTTTATCTTCAGCCCTTTCCTTTAAGAGGCAAATGAACACAAAATACGGTGCATCTTGCTTGGTTCTGAGACAGTGAAGGAATTTCTCCAGTGTTAAATATATTCATATAACCAGTTATATAAAACTAAATATAAAACATATCTCCAATACTTTTTCTTTTTCTTTCTTTCTTTTTTTTTTTTTTTTTGAGATGGAGTCTTGCTCTGTCGCCAGGCTGGAGTGCAGGGGCACAATCTCGGCTCACTGCAACCTCTGCCTCCCAGGTTCAAGCAATTCTCCTGCCTCAGCCTCCCGAGCAGCTGGGACTACAGGCATATGCCACCATGCCCAGCTAATTTTTGTATTTTTTAGTAGAGACGGGGTTTCACCATGTTAGCCAGGATGGTCTCCATCCCTTGACCTTGTGATCCACCCGCCTCGGCCTCCCAAAGTGCTGGGATTACAAGCATGAGCCACCGCACCCGACCTCCAATACATTTTTAAGATAGCATTCACTATCTTTGTGAAAAGTTGAACATTACCAGCCAGGTACTGTGGCTCACGCCTGTAATCCCAGCAGTTTGGGAGACTAAGTTGGAGGATCACTTGAGGCCAGGAGTTCAAGATTAGCCTGAGCAACACGGTGAGACCCCATCTCTACATCTACATCTATAAATAAATTAATTAATGTAATTAATTAATTAAAATCTTATCTCCAGATAGATGTCCCATGTGCAGAGCCTCAAAACAAATCAAAGCTATGGTCATTGTCTTTCTCCCCCAGAGGACTGCTCTTCCTGTTTGCCTAAGCATTTTAACGTCATTCAGCTGCACCCCCTTCCCCACCACAACCCCACCGACAGCCCCCTCCACCCTGCTAAGCATCACAAAAAGTGTCTTTTTGTGACTGGTGTATTTCACTCAGCGTAATGTCCTCAAGAGTCATCCATGGTGGAGCATGTGTCAGAATGTCTTCCTTTTCAGTCTGAATGTTCCGTTGTGTGTAATACCACAGCTTGTTTGCAAATAGCCTTTTAGTTCCTCAGTTCACCATCCTGTCTACCCACATGCACCTCACAGGTTAGAATGCTAGACCCATCATTCCTCCAGGAAAGGCTTTCTGAGCACCTGCTGTGTACCAGGCCGAGTCCTGAGGACACAGAGGTGGTGTAGGAGTGTCCTCTTAGAGTTTCTCAGAGGAGCAGAGGGTAGTCGAGCTCTGCCCTGGGGGCTCAGGAACTGGGGAAGTGAGGGGAGATTCCTCTCATCACAGTTGTGTGGTCCTCAGCTATCGGAAGCTGGAGAAGAACCCAGAGAAGGAGCAGGAGCACTGGGCCCGGCTTCAGAGGTACTCCTTGTTGCTCCAGAAAGAGAGCTTCAAGAAGTGAGGCTGCCACCGCCCTCTCTGAAAAGGAGGTTTCAGCCACTAGGCAGGCGTTCCCAGGACGCTGAGGCCAAGAGAAGTGTGACAGAGCCAGAGCTCCACAGGCCTGCACTCGGAGTCTGGGGCCTCTGCAGAGCCAGCAAGGGGAAAAGTATAATCTGGGGGACTTTCAACCACTAAGCCTCTTGTCAGAGCCTCAGGCAGGCAGATGTGTCACCCAAATAAACAGTGATATTGTCTCCAGACTCTCACGTTGCTGTGGTATATAACCCATCATTCCCACCCAGTCCAAACCCCAGCAGGGCCCAGATGACGGTTTCAACCAGAGTCCTTGGCCTGGTGAGGACCACTCACCTCCTAGGCCCTGGAGAGCCACTGTCCTCAGATGAGCAAGATGCCCCACCCACTAGCAACAGTGAGGCCCTGTGTTCTCCCCACCCACTTCTCCCTCCCCCGGCTGGCTCACACCTTTATAGAATAGTTTGGAGGAGCTGAGGCTCAGGGTGGTGGCATAAGGGCCTGAGGCCACACAGGTATGAGAGGCAGAGTGGGAGGGAGAGGCGGCAGGCGGGAGCTGGGCCACTGCTGCCCCGGCCTGCTGGCCTGGGAACGCTACAGGCGGCTGGGCAGAGAGACGCCTTGCTCTTCTCTAGAAACTGTCCTCCCAGAAAAACCAGATGGAGGGGTCCCCAGCAGCCCAAGGGATTCGCGAGGACACTGTGTGGAACCTTGGAGGCTGAGGGGGATCAAGTGTCCCAGCCTGGTCCTAGGCCTGCTTGATTTCTTGGGTGAGAAACTACCTGGGAGGGTGACTGCACATAGAGTTTGTGATGGCTGCTGCTTTTGCGGCCCCATCCACTTCCTCCCTGGGTCACACACCACATTCCTTGTTGGCCAGACACCTCTCGTGTGGCACTGATGCTGGTTGGCTGACTGTCCCCCTGGATGAAAGGATCCCTGCCTGGAGACACTCTGGCCCTCTCCACACCCCACCATGGGAATGAAATATAGCCACCAACATAGCTCTTGACAGTAATTCCCTCTGTACAACAGGTGCTCTGGCAGCTCTCTGGAGATGAGGGAGGAGAACTTAGGAAGATGGTCTTGGTTTACACACCACCTAAAGGTGATGGGGAACCAACATTTCTGTGGTTAGTGTATTTTCCACTTAAGCTTTAAGCAACCTTGTGAAACACAGATGTTATCCCCATTTTACAAAGAAGGGAACTGAGACTCAGGTGAGACAGCGTAGAACAGCCTGTGTCAAGTCCCCATGGGCTTCTCCATAGCAAATGCTAGAAACCCAACACAAACTACCTTAGCAAAAAGGGGATGTGTTGGCTCAGATAACTTAGCCGTTCAGGAGTCATGCTCTCGGCGTGGCTGGAGTCTCCCCCCGCCTCTCAGTTCCAATTCCCCCTTCAGGCAGGCCTTCCGCTTGGATGGCACTAGAAGCACCCGGTGGACCACCCCTTCCTAATAGTGCTGGCGAAGCCCTGAGCCTGCTCCTCACTGGCCTGCATGTGGTCTCTTTCCTGAACCGCTCACTGTAATGATGGTCAGGCCTGCAGCAGGTGTCCATCCCTGGAAGGAGGGAGAGGTCTTGCCACCCCCAAACCAAGGACTGACAGGGGAAGAGCTCTCTGGGGAAAGGAAATGACACGGCCATGAGGGAGGAAGGCAGGAGGGATGCTGAGCAGGCAGACAACAGAGGCACCTGGCCTAGGAGAGCCAGCAGGGAGCCCCGCCCACCCTCTGCCAAGACACGTGCTGCCCACACCTGGCCACCTTCTCCTTTCCCAGCGTGTGAGGGGAGAGCAGGTGGGGAGAGAGAAGCTGAGGCATTCACAAGGCGTCTTATGTGCCGGGTCCCACCAGCAGGACGAGGGAGAAGGAACCAGGGCTGGTCAGCACTAGGCTGGCACTCCCCAGCTGGTAGGCTGGGCTGCCAGGGCTCCAGTGACCTCCGCCTATGCAGCCCCAGGCAGAGCTGGCCATGCCTGTGGACCCGAAAGAGATCCTTGCCTTCTGGGTGACAGACCCCACGGAAACATCAAGAACCTTATGTCGGCCAGGCGCACTGGCTCACGCCTATAATCACAGCACTTTGGGAGGCCGAGGCAGGGGGATCACGAGGTCAGGAGATCGAGACCATCCTGGCTAACACGGTGAAACCCCATCTCTACCAAGAATACAAAAAATTAGCCGGGCATGGTCGCAGGCACCTGTAGTTCCAGTTACTTGGGAGGCTGAGGCAGGAAAATGCATGAACCCAGGAGGTGGAGCTTGCAGTGAGCCAAGATTGAGCCACTGCACTCCAGCCTGGGCGACAGAGCAGAGCAAGACTCTGTCTGAAAAAACAAAAAAACAAACAAAACAAAACAAAACAAAACAAAGAAACAGCCTTAAGTCTTCTCAGGGACTGTTGGAACTAGAGTAAGGCAAACCAGTGCCCAGGTGCACCATCCACACATCCACACAGCATTCATACCTCCACATAGAACCCAAACCTCCACACATCCACACCTCCACACAGCCTCCACACAGCATCCACACCTCTATACACACACACAGCATCCACACCTCTATACATCCACACAACATCCACACCTCTACACATCCACATAGCATCCACACCTCCACACAGCATCCACACCTCTATACATCCACACAACATCCACACCTCTACACATCCACACAGCATCCACACCTCTATACATCCACACAGCCTCCACACCTCTACACAGGAGCCACACCTCCACACATCCACATAGCATCCACACCTCCACACCTCCACACAGCATCCACACCTCCACACAGCATCCACACAGCATCCACACCTCTATACATCCACACAACATCCACACCTCCACACATCCACACAGCATCCACACCTCCACACAGCATCCACACCTCCACACAGCATCCACACAGCATCCACACAGCATCCACACCTCCACACAGCATCCACACCTCCACACAGCATCCACACCTCTACACCTCCACACAGCATCCACACCTCCACACCTCCACACAGCATCCTCACCTCCACACAGCATCCACACCTCTACACAGCCACACAGCACCACACATCCCTGTCTCAACGTGGAGTGGCACGTGTGGTCCACAAGCAGAAGCTGATTCCCTGCTCACCATGACACTGGTGGCCGGTGTGCTTTAGGAACATTATTTCACAAACAGGGCCTCACCACTCCCCTGCACACACACAGCCCAGCCACCACACAGACACACAGCCCCGTCTCCACACACACACAGCCCTGCCACCACACACACACGCACAGCCCAGCCTCAACACAAACACAGCCCCGCCTCCACACACACACAGTCCCACTTCCACACACACAGCCCCACCACCACACACACACACAGCCCCGCCTCCACACA
>NW_012116021.1:900369-904171 GCF_000951035.1 Colobus angolensis palliatus | reverse complement strand
CACACACACAGCCACCACACACACAGCCCCGCCTCCACACATACACACACACACAGCCCACCTCCCTACACACACACAGCTCCACCTCCACACACACACAAAGTCCCACTTCCACACACACACTCACACACACAGCCACCACACACACAGCCCCGCCTCCACACACACACACACACAGCCCTGCCTACACACACAGCCCCACTGCCCCACACACACACAGACCCGCCTCCACACACACACACACAGCCCCACTGCCACACACACACATGTAAACACACAGACAGCCCCACCACCACACACACACACAGCCCCGCCACCACACACACACGCACACACACAGCCCCACTGCCACACACACACACATCTACCTTGCTGCCAGGACTCTTGCAAAGACAGCCTTCACCAACCACCAGCCCACAGTTGGCCCTTCCCCAGGGGCTGCACTCTAGCCTCATGGAAAAGTTCCTTGAGCTCCCTGTGCTTCAGCTTCTGTCTGTAAAACAGGGCGAGTGCAAACCTACCCACCTCGCCAGCGGCCCTGAGCCCAAATTTCAAGTTAGGCTCAAGTTAGTTCTTAGGACTAAGCACACAGCCTGGCCGAGGGTCACTGCTCTGGAAATGCTGGTTTCCCTGTGCTGGCCTTCTCACCAGGTGGTCCTGTGAAAGCAGCTCCCAAGAAGAGGAGGGCGGCTGGGGACCAGCGGGGACCAGAGGGCAGCTAGCTGGCCTCAGCGGGCGCCCCCATGCCGGTGCAGTCTTTCTTATTACCCCCTCCACGGCACGTGGGGCCTGGCCCAGACCACTCCACAGTGGGGCATCCTGCCTGGGCCTCGGGGGAAGTGAGACACCCCCCAGTACCCTCTGTTCTTGAGACAAGCTGGTGTTCAGCCATAGTGAGGGCAGCACACCCAGTGATTACACACACAGGTCTGGAGTCACAGCCGGGTCCAGACCCCAACACTGCCATCCACCATGTGCAGCCTTTTTCTTAAACCCCCTGTTCTTAAAGTGGCCCTGCAGCTGGGGTTACCTCGCAGTGGGACTGAGAACTGAGGTGAGGGAGGCTCCGCTACCATCTGGCACGGGGTGCCTACCTGGATGCTGGCTACTGTTGTCGGCTCTGTGAACAGGCACACAGGGTTTCCTCTGGGTGCGGGATGGCGCTGGCCGAGATGGGGGATGGGGACGCTGGAGCAGTGGGAGGTGTCCCCTTCCTATCTCCAGTCCTGAGTCTGGGCAGCTATTAGCAGATCCTTGTTAATGAAAATTCACACCTAGGTGCTAATAAACAGTGGGCCACTCCCAGGCTCAGAGCCGGAGAAGAAGACCTCTGCAGGGAAGGGGACTGGCCAATGAGCCCCACTTATCTGTGAAAAGACTTGCTAATAACTTTAATTCCCCATTCTAAAATGCAGGGCCTTTGCCATGCAAATAGATCTTCTAAGCTGGGTCGGCTCCAGAAAACTTCCCGCTCTACCCCAGTTAGGGTCCTGGGAGGGGAGTGAGAGATGGGACAGAGGAGCAGGAAAGGGGGTGACCCGCGGAGGTGTGAGGTCCCACCCCGCTGCAGGCATGACTTTTGGAGCGCATTCTCTGTGGCCAAGCACCAGCCCGGGTGTACCCTGCCTGGCCTAGACCCCTGAACTGCAGATCAGGGACTCGATCCCACTCTGCATTACAGCCGCTCCTGGCCAGGGCTAGAGTACTGGAAGGGATCTCTGAAGCAGTTGAAAAGCAAACCCAGCAGCATCAGCGGATGAACGGATAAACCAACTGTGATGTAGCTGAACAACGGGCAGTAAAAAGAAACTGTGTTCTGACACAGGAGGCAGCATGATGAGCCTTAAAAACACTGTGCTCAGTGAAAGAAGCCAGACACAAAAGGCCGTATTTTGTGATTCCTTTTATATGAAATGTCCTGAAAAAACAAACCTATAGAGACAGAGACTAGATGAGTGAGTGCCAGGGGCTGGCAGTAGGGGAATAATGGGGAGTGATGTTAACAGGTACACGTTTTCTTTTGGGGGGTGAAAATGTTCTAAAATTAGTGGCAATGGTTGCAGAACTCTGTGGATGTACTAAAGTCATTCAATTGTTAAAAGAGTGAATTTTATGGTATGTGAATTGTATCTTAATAAAGCTTTTATAAAAACAGACACTAAGGCCTGTGTTTCAGACACTTGGAGAAGAGGGGAGAACTGGGTATCTATCCATAGAGGGTAAAGGACACTTGGCAGAGAGCCTACACATCCCTTCTCCCCACCCCACCCTCCAAGGATGACCGTTCCCTAGACACCCTGGCTGGATGAGGACACACTTTCTGGGCTCAAGGCTCCCGTCTCTTGCTCCCTGATGTGACTCCAGCCAATGCAGACAGGAGTGCAACTGCCTATGTGGATTCTGATGCAACCCCATGGGTGCTCATCTCACCCCAGCTAGGCCTCTAGGAGGTCACGGATATATAAACTCAAGACCGCCACACTAAGCCGCAAGGCGAGGAAACCAGAGAAAAGGGAGATGGGAAAATGTCAGAGTAGGGGACGGGAGGTCCAAGGCCAGGGTGCTCCAGTCTATGGAGAATAAGGCCCCAAGACACAAGAAAATGACCTCTTGTAGCTGTTATCCCTCAGGCCCCAACATGCATGAAGCTGGCAAAATCCTCCAAGAGCTGAGCGCTGGGACTCTGGAGGCCTACGGGGGCTTGAGTGCTGATCCTCATCCTTCTGTAAAATGGTTACTTGAATATAATAGGTACCTGATATACATACAGCAAATACTCAATAATGGAGTTGTATTTCTACACAGATATTTTGGTTTTAACCAATTCCCCACCAGGTTCAAAGAAAAAAAAGATCAGCAGATTCTACTTGCCACTGCCTTCTCAAACGATGCCCCTCCCTATCCCTTCCAGGCTGACCCATCTGGACTAGATGCTGAGCCAGGGCTGGGGGTAAGGTTAAAGAGGTTGGGGCCTGTGGGGGTGGGAGGGCTAAAGATTGCAAGAACCCCTCCCACCTCTCCCATGCTCTTCTTTAGAGGGAGAGAGGGAGTTTTGTGTCCACAGGTAGGAAGAAGAAATTGCCAAATGACACCAGCAGTTTATTCACAAATAAATAAATTCACATTAGGCAGAGCCTCCTGCTTGCTTCAAAGTGTCTAACCCTATGGGTCCCTCCATGGAGGGGGGGTGCTGAGAAGGGCCACTGTGGTGGGGGCGGCTCTCATCCGCAGGAATGCCCCTGCCGGGATCGCCGGTGCCCTCTTCCAGGAAAGGCAGTCTGCTAAGGAACCACTTCGAAGGGGCTGAGGCCAAAAAAGCCTCGGTGCTCACAGAGACAGCGTCAGTTGTCCGCTGTCACTTGGGCTCCTCAGGCAGCCACTCCAGAGGCGAGAGGGGCATCCAGGTCTCCAGCAGGGCCAGCACGTCGCCAGGAAGGAGCTGTAGGGAGGGAGGGAACAGGGCAGCCCTCAGCACTGGTGACCTTGTGCGGGTGTCCGCGTTCGTGGGCTCCACCCTCAAGGGGCCCCTAGCGAGGGGAGACCTAGTCCCCTGCGTGGCCTTTCCCTGCCCTCGCCTCTTGGCGCCCTGGGCATTCTATGGAGGCCAGGAGGCTGGCGTGGAGCGGCAGGGTGCCTGGTCCTCGCCGTGGGGGGCGGTGGGGCTGTGCGCGGGGGCACGGCCGAAGGGGGCGCAGGGAAGCGGGCACTAACCGGGGACGGTGGGCTCGGCTCCATCACCTGCCCTTCCGGGCACGCTGCCTCGACGAAGAGCGCAGGCAGGTCGCGCGGCTCGGGCGTGGCT
>NW_012116021.1:896927-899764 GCF_000951035.1 Colobus angolensis palliatus | reverse complement strand
GAGGGAGCGGCCGCAGTGCCTGTCGGAGGTCGGCGGCCCCCGAGTTGGGCCCCAGGCCGCGGAGAGCATCCAGGACTCGGAGAGCGGTGGGCACAGGGGCTGGGCCATGGCAGCGGCGGCGCGTCTGGGGGCCGGCGACCAGCGGCCGCTTTATGCCGAGCCCGAGGTGTGAAGTGGCCTCTTCCAGGCCGCATCAGCACATCAAAGTGGGCTCGGGGCTTCGAGGGGGTGGAGCCCGACCCTTTGAATCCACAGCGGGGGGGCCGAGGTGCCAGCCCCTTGGCTGCGCTTGTTTCGCCCCACCTGGGCCCTCGCTTGGGCGCCCGACCCAGCCTCTCGGACTTCCCGCGTTGGGTGAAGCCCGGGGCGTTGGGCCAGCCCTACTGGTTAAAGGAAGCTGGTCAGAAAAACGAAGTCTAGAGCCTAGGTTTGGGGCCTTTCTTTACCTGTTGGGGATCTTATGCAAATTCTTAGTTCTTTTACACCTTAGCTTCCAATCTGTATAATGGAAGCCTCAGGGCATGCGCCAACTGGACAATGGAGTAGCGTAAGGACCAGGAGCAGGGGCCCTCATTCCCTCTAAAGGTGGGGAAAGCAGTAAACCACTTCTCCTTTGAGGCAGGATGGCCCTGGGTAGACCCTTCCCTGTTGAGGACATGTGGACATGCAAGGAAGCTTGCACCCCGGCAAATCCAGTCTGGTCAGGTTGCTGGACCTTCTGAGCAGAGGGAGGGGGCAAGCCTGCTCCTCGAACCCCAGGACACCTCTAGCCTAGCAGGGTCTGGGGCTCGGCCTGCTGCCACAGCTGTCACCACTGGACTCTACCTGATGTTCTGCAGCTTTTGGACAGGTATAACAGGTTTTCCCAATGAAATGTGAGTGGAAATGATGCAGCAAAGGCATTTGACAAAACCCAACACTCCTCGTGATAAAAATTCTCAGCAAACTAAGAATAGAAAGGAATTTTATCAACCCGATGAAAGGCTTCTACAAAGAACCTACAGGTAGCCTCATACTGAGTGGTGAAAGACTGAAAGCTTCCCCACATCCCCCGATTTCAGGAACAAAGCAAGGGTGTCTCTCTTACCACTCCTATTCAACATTGTACCAGATGGAGGATCTAGGCTGTGCAATTAGGCAAGAAATAAAAGACATACAGGTCAGAAAGGAAGAAATAAACCTCTTCGCAGGTTATGGCAGCTCTGGGCCCTGCTGCACATGAGCCTGACCAATTTAAAGCTGAATCCTGGCTCCAGGAAACCCATGAGACTACCATAAGGTCGGAGAAGAAGCAGAAAATGTGACAGAGGCCATAGAAGAGAAAGGCAGAGAGGAAACTGACTCTGCTGGGTTTGAGGATGGCCAGACTCTATTTTACATTGGAATCCCAAAATACAGATTTAATGAAGGAACTAGCTTCAGACACCAGTATCATCCTTTAAGTATCAATAGACTGCAATATCTTACTGATTTGGGTCCTGTTGATCCTACTCATCCTATTGACTTAAAGCAGCTTGTCAATGGAAGAGGTGTGACCATTCAGCCACTTAAAGAGGATTATGGTGTTCAGCTGGTCGAAAAGGCTGCTGACACCTTTCAGGTGAAAGTTAATATTGGGCCAGGCGCAGTGGCTCATGCCTGTAATCCCAGCACTTTGGAAGGCCAAGGCGGGCGGATCATGAGGTCAAGAGATTGAGACCATCCTCGCCAACATGGTGAAACCCTGTCTCTACTAAAAATACAAAAATTAGCTGGATGTGGTGGCACGCGCCTGTAGTCCCAGCTACGCGGTAGGCTGAGGCAGGAGAAACTTGAACCCGGGAGGTGGAGGTTGCAGTGAGCCGAGATTATGCCACTGCATTCCAGCCTGGTGACAGAGTGAGACTCAGTCTCAAAAAAAAAAAAAAAAAAGTTAATATTGAAGTACAGTTGGCTTCAGAACTAGCTATTGCTGCAATTGAAAAAAAAAATGGTGGTGGTGTCACTACAGCCTTCTACGATCCAAGAAGTCTGGAAATTCTATCCAAACCTGCTCCATTCTTTTTGGGGACAACCCATTCCAAAAAGAATGCTTCCATCTGAAGCACTGGTACCGTATTCCACCAATGGAAAGAATCATGGGAACCTGGCAGATCCTGCCAAATTTCCTGAAGCACAACTTGAGCTTGCCAGGAAGGACAGTTCTAATTTACTGGATATCACAAAAGAAGAACTCTTCAAATGTTCAGTGCTCAGAAGGATCCAAGGCAGATTTTCTTTGGGTTTGCTCCAGGATGGATGCTGAATATGGTAGATAAGAAAATCCTAAAATCTACAGATGAAAATCTCCTCAAGTACTAGAGCTCATGAATTCCCATCCAAGAAAGCAGAGCTGTTAAAGAATACTAGAAAAGGGCCAGGTGCAGTGGCTCATGCCTGTTATCTCAGCACTTTGGGAGGCTGAGGCGGGCAGATCAAGATGTCAGGAGTTTGAGACCAGCCTGGTCAACATGGAGAAACCCCGTCTCTACTAAAAATACAAAAATTAGCGGGGCCTGGTGCCAGACACCTGCAATCCCAGCTGCTCAGGAGGCTGAGCTGAGGCAGGATAATCGCTTGAACCCAGGAAGCGGAAGTTACAGTGAGCCAAGATGGCGCCATTGCACACCAGCCTGGGTGAAATTTCACCTGGCCCCTCAGGGGTTTGAGTTTGCACCCTGGTCTTAATAGGTACTTCATGCATGGCTATCTGCTCTCCAGCCAGACTGTGAAGTACCTGGTGTCTGGCATCATATCTTTACCTGTTTTCAAGTGGAATGGTTTCTTTCAGTGCCAGACGTCTGATTTTTTTTTTTTTT
>NW_012116021.1:893142-896067 GCF_000951035.1 Colobus angolensis palliatus | reverse complement strand
GTCCCAGCTACTCGGGAGGCTGAGGCAGGAGAATGGCGGGAACCCGGGAGGCAGAGCTTGCAGTGAGCTGAGATCCGGCCACTGCACTCCAGCCCCAGCGACAGAGCGAGACTCCATCTCAAAAAAAAAAAACTTTCCTGATTCTCAACAATACCAGCTTTCTTCATGGTATGAAATTGCAGGGATGCCCACTTCACCTTCTCCTTTCAAGCAGTCACCAGATGAATGACATCCCTTCTTTCTGTATTTTCTTCAGGTGCACCTCTTCCTTTGCTTTTCTTTCTTTTTCTTTTATTTCCATTACCCAAATCCAGTCTTTCCCCCAACTTCCTTCACCCAGTCTAATCTTCTGTAGGAAACATTTCTTGCATCTTCCCTTCAATCTACATTCTTTCCTCTGGCCTCCAAGGATCTCTGGAATTTGGATCCTCTCAGCATTCAGGCTCTCTCTGCTCTGGGACACAGACCCCTTGGCCCATGAGACTTGTCTTCTTCTGTTTTCCACACACACCACACCAAGTCCCACCTCTTTGCCTTTGCCCACGCCACTGCCCCACCCTATAGTGCCCTCGTTCCTACTTAGCAAGCTTTCTAAACATCAAGACCTAGCTCAACTTTTTAAATTTTTTATTTGTTTGTTTGTTTGTTTATGTTGAGAGCCTCGCTCTGTCACCCAGGCAGGAATGCAGTGGCGCCATCTCAACTCACTGCAACCTCCACCTCCCGGGTTCAAGTGATTCTCTTGCCTCAGCCTCCCAAGTAGCTGAGACTGCAGGTGTGTGCCAGCACGCCCAGCTAATTTTTGTGTTTTTAGTAAAGACGGGGTTTCTCCATGTTGGCCAGGCTAGTCTCGAAGTCCTGACTTCAAGAAATCCTCCCACCTGGGCCTTCCAAAGTGCTGGGATTACAGGCATGAGCCAGCGTGCCCAGCCCCAGCCCAACTTTTACCTTTGATGAAACTTTCTCTGAACTTTGGTATGGTAGTTTTCCAAACTATTTGTCTTCTTGTTCATGCTCTCATGTTTTAAATCCTAATTGTTTCTAGTAGATTGTAAACTCCTTTGGAATAAGGTCAGTATGTAACACTTAGTTACTTATCCAAGCAGTACAGGACACTCAGAGTTGATTTGCTGATGTGGAATAGATATGTGTCCCAATTTGTGTTTGTTTGTTTTCTTTCTTTTTTGACACAGAGTTTTGCCCTGTTGCTCAGGCTGGAGCGCAGTGGTATGATCTGGAATCACTGCAGCTTCTACCTCCCAAGCTCAAGCGATCCTCCCACCTCAGCCTCCTGAATAGCTGGGACCACAGGCGCATGCCACCATGCCTGACTAATCTTGGTATTTTTTGTAGATATGGGGTTTCACCATGTTGGCCAGGCTGGCCTTGAACTCCTGACCTCAAGTGATGCACCCGCCTCAGCCTCCCAAAGTCCTGGGATTTCAGTTTTGCTGGTCTGATGTTTGGCATTCCCCCATAGCTTCCAGCCCAGTGAGCCTGATGGGTGAGCTGGTTTGTAGCAATGATGGCCCCATGGCATGGTACCTTCTCCCTGGGCATGTCTCCCACCCCTCCTTCCTGGGATCTCTTCTGTCTCCTGCTGCTCTTGGCCTCCTCTGACACCTTCTGTGCCTCCTCCTCTGCTGTCTGTCCCAGCAGCCCCAGAATGCCTATGCCCAGGGTCACATCCAGGAGAAGCAGTGCCAGCCAACCCCTAGAGTGGGGAGAAGGGGAGAAGCCCCCTCCCTGTGCATATGCCCTAGGACCCATCTACACCCAAGGACAACCTGGCCCAGGAGGCACTTCCTCAGCCTGCAGCCATCAGCAGAGCCCACTCCTTCTGGACTGCAACAGATGGATGCCTTCCTGGGCTCCAGAGCCAACTCAGGAAACTGGCACGGGGGCCCAGTGACTGGGCCTCTTTGATGCCACTAGGCCCAAGGGAACATGTGGTTGGGAATTGGTAAAGTGTTCTGTGTGTCAGGGTGGAAGCGGGTGCCGAGAAAAAGCCAGAAAGCGGCCGGGCACGGCGGCTCACACCTGTAATCCCAGCACTTTGGGAGGCCAAGGCAGGTGGATCACCTGAGGTCAGGAGTTCGAGAGCAGCCTGGCCAACATGGTGAAACCCCATCGCTACTAAAAATACAAAAAAATTAACTGGACGTGGTGGTGGGCACCTGTAATCCCAGCTACTCAGGAGGCTGAGGCAGGAGAATTGCTTGAACCCGGGAGGCGGAGTTTGCAGCGAGCTGAGATCATGCCATTGCACTCCAGCCTGAGCAACAAGAGCAAGACTCCATCTCAAAAAAAAAAAAAAAAGAAAGAAAAAAAGAAAAGAAAGAAAGAAACGAAAAGGCCAGAAAGCAGGAGGGCTGGACTTCAGGAGGCTCCAGGTACCCTGTGGTTCAGGGACTGCTAAGCTTCTCAATGCCAAGAAAGCCGATTCTCGCATGATTGTGACTTCATTTCATAGCTTTGAGTAAACTCAAAATGACCACAAACTCGTGTTTTATCATCATATCTTTATTTGCAAGTAGAGCATTTGCTTTACACGTAGTTACAAAGTCAACACGTGCAGAGGGTAGAGCAAATCTCTTTACCATGCTCTGGGGTTCCCAATTGCCTGTGCCAGAAGGAAGTGCCATTACTGGGTTGTCAACAATGCTTTGAAATGAATTTGGTTTTGGGTTTTTTTGTTTATTTGTTTATTTTCTTTTTCTTTTTCAGGGTCTTGTTCTGTCACCCAGGCTGGAGTGTGGTAGCACAATCTTGGCTCACTGCTGCGTCGAACCCCTGGGCTCAGACAACCCTCCCACTTCATCCTCCTCAGTAGCTGGAACCACAGGCACAGTGTATCACCACATCCGGCTAATTAAAAAAATTTTTTTTGGATCGGACGCAGTGGCTGATACCTGTAATCCCAGC
>NW_012116021.1:886145-892802 GCF_000951035.1 Colobus angolensis palliatus | reverse complement strand
TGTAGAGTCTGGGTCTCACTTTGTGACCCAGGCTGGTTTCAAACTCCTAGCTTCAAATGATCCTCCCACCTCAGCCTTTCAAAGTGCTGGGATTATAGGTATGAGCCACCATGCCCAGCCTGTATTTTATTAAGTATAAAATCAACTAGACATATTCGGACAAGAGATCATATGTGTGGGAAGCACACTGTATGTTGAAACCACAGCCCCTAGAAGTTCTCAGATCTGAAACTTAATAGCTAATGTTAAGCAGGTGGGAGCCACCGAGAGATCTGGAGCAGGAAAGGGACATCAGGAGTGGCCCGTGACAGGAAGATCCCTGGTGTCACCACTGAGGAAGGGTTAGAAAGACACAGGGACAAGGGTGAAGACAACCCACAAAGATGGCAAGAGAGAGGTGGGGCAGACTGGAGGGTTCTACCCCCAGTCCCATCTCTGGGGTCTTCAGCCCTCAAGGCTGACAAATTGGAGGGAACACGTGGAGTCCCTCCCTCTCTTGTTGCCGCTGGGGTCTCTGGAAAATCACCCCAGGGGCCCAGCTGGTGCAAGGGCAATGGTCAGTGGGCCTGATGGAACCAAGTTGGGGGATGGGAGGCACCCCAACCTCAAGCCCAGTCCCCGCCGCCTCCTACCATCAAGCCTCCTCTTCCCTGTCCCCTGCCTGTCTCCCCTTTGATCTCCTTATTGTGGCCAGCCTCTCCGGTGGGTTCACGTGGGGGCTGCCTGAGTTAATGAGTTCTCCGGGCGGCAGGGCCCACACGCTCTCCCACTGGGGTGAGGCCTTCACACCTCTGGGGCCTGTGTTTTGACAAGTGCCGGAGCTGGTGGCCTCTGCTCCCCTGGCCTGAGCCAACCCTCTGCCAAACGTGTAAGGCTGGGAAATGAGGCCTTGGGGCAGCCCCACAGGAGCAGAGGTGAGACAGCAAGCTGGGGCCAGGATAGGGGGCAGGCTGGACAGGGCAGCACCCTCTCCGGCTCAGGCCTGGGCCTCAGCCTCCCCACTCTGCCCAGCCTGCTTCCTCATGCCAAACCTGGTCCTGGGCACTGCCCGGCCCCCCTCCCAGCCCCAAGGCCTTCATTTCCCGGCCAGCCCCTCTGACATAGGAGTGCTAATCAGAGGTGCTATGTAAATAGTTCCCTTGCAGCCCCTAATTCTGACCCTGCCGGAGCCAGAGGCCCCAGGAGAAGGAAGCGGCTCTCCTACTGCCAGCCTACTTAGCATCTCCTGGGAAGCTCCTAATTTGAGTGTGCCCCACAGCCAGGGATCTTCGCGCCACACCTCTGCAGCAACCCTCTCAGGGGAGAGATTGTTGGTAATGAAGCCTCCACCTTCAGACAGCCCAGGACACCCCTCTGGAGTCTGGCCAATGTGGGCACGAGGCCTTCCCTTGCCAGGCACCACCTGTGCCACTTGGGCACCTCGCTTTCCATCTCTGGCCTCAGTGTCTTGTCTGTTGCTGTGCCACAGGGTAATTCATGCCTTCTGGGCTGAGCATGCACGGATCAACTCAGGCTGCACACAGCGTGCGTGCACACTACCGCCCTCCAAGGTCTGCACTGTGCTGGAGCTTGGCAGGGTCGCTGCTCACAACACACTTTGATATAAGTATAGCGGCCCCCGCTCTGTAGATGAGGAAACAGAGGCTCAGAGAGATTGTCCCACCTAACAGGGTGAGCAGGGGCTGAACTGGCATCCATCTGGCTCTGTCAGAGGCTGAAGCCTCTGTTCTGTCCTCCCTACACTTCCCATGTCTCCTTTGGAAGATGAGTGGCTCCTTCCATCCTGGAGGGAGGTCCTAAGAGTGAAGGGGTTGGGGACCGCTCTAGTCACATTAAGCCTTGCTTCACATCACAGAGACTAAGAAGAAAAAGAGGCCGGGCACAGTGGCTCACGCCTGTAATCCCCACACTTTGGAAGGCCGAGGCGGGTGGATCACCTAAGGCCAGGAGTTCGAGACCAGCCTGGCCAACATGGAGAAACCCCATCTCTACTAAAAATACAAAAAATTAGCCAGGTGCGGTGAGGGATGCCTGTAATCCCAGCTATTCGGGAGGCTGAGGCAAGAGAATCGCTTGAACCTGGGAGGCAGAGGCTGCAGTGAGCCGAGATCAAGCCCCTGCACTCCAGCCTAGGCAACAAGAGTGAAACTCTGTCTCAAAAAAAAAAAAAAAAAAGAAGAAGAAGAAGAGGAAGAAGGAGAAGGAGAAGCAGCAGCAGCAGAAGAGGTTTGCAGGCCCCATCTGGACTTGATGGGCCAGATCCCTGGAGGATGCAGCCTGAGGATAAAAAATAAAATCTTCCCAAATTATGCAGCAGTGCCCCATGGTGAACACCCCACCCCAATCACCACAATCAAAAGGTGAGAAAGGCCCTGGGGAGCACCCAGCCCCTGTGGGTCTCAGATAGTGAAGCCTGGAGACCATGCTTGGGCTGAAGCCCAGAGAAGTCAGAGGGCCCAGCAAGGCGGACTCACCTTCCCCCACCTGTGTGTCCTTTCCTATCAGCCTCCTGCTGGGCCTCCGCAGCTCCCAGGGCAGCCCCTTCCAAGGACGATCACTCCCTCCCCTCACACCTTCAGCTCTAGGAGCCACTGAGCTGGCAAGCCATATGGAATAGATTATTCTAGACCCACAATAATCTGATTATCTGGCTACAGATCAGCTGGGTGCTCAGCCAGTGGAAGTCGCAGGCAGCCCAGGGGTGATGAGGAGGGAGGGGATGGGAGAAAGGAGAGAGACTTGGCAGATTCCAGGAAAGGCTCAAGAGGAAGTGCCGCATCTTGGTGAGTCTAGAGCTGGCTGACAATGCAGGGTAAGCAGATAGCACCTTTCTCCTTAGGGATGTAGCATTTATGCTCCTTCACTTCCTCCAGGAAAGTGCCGGTGGGTCTCAGCCTTAGAGTGAAAAGTGGGGAAACTGAGGTATAAAGGGAGGAGGGATACTTGTCACACAGTGCCACCTGCGAAATGGAGCAGGGGCTCCCGACTGCCTGCTGAGATGTCCTGGGGGACTCTGCCTGCCTTGGAAGGCCCCGCTCAGCACAGAGGGTTGACCCCTGGCTTTCCAGCATTCACACACTCCCAACCATAGCCAACAGAGGGCGCTGCCCAGCCATCTGGGATCTTTGGGTCTGAGCTGGGCAGATCTTCCTCCAACCCATAAGGACGTTTTTCTGGGGCTAGGGCCAGAACCCAGGCTTGGCTCTACTTGGGGGTGCACTGGGAACTGTGTAGATGTGTCAGGAATGCTGGGCTGGCTTAAGAAATATATGAAGGCCAGTTCAGTGCCTGTGTGACGGGCCATGTGACCCCAGACAGGCCACTTGCCCTCTCTGGACCCATTTGCCCATCTGTCCACCAAGAAAAGCATGCATCCATGTGCAGAGACTGGAGCAAGACAGGAGCCCAGCAGAATGAGGAAAAGGGTGACAGGTTCAGGAAGGCAGGAGCCAAGCAGGGCTCAACCCTCCTCCCCAACACACACATGCCCCGGGTGCAGCTGAGGTAGAAAGAGGCCAGACCACAAGCTGACCGAAACTCGAAACTCTTGCCAACTCTCGAGTGAGGGTTTGCAGACCTGGTTCAGCTGCCAACTTGGGTGCGCCCAGCCTGCTCAGGCCCTCCAGAAAAGCCCAGGATGGAGCTGTATCCAGGCAGGAAGTGAAGGCCTTGGGCCCTCTCTAAGTGCCCCGTCTCCCCTACTGACTGCTCACAACAGTGGGTGGCTAGGCCCGGGCGGAAGGATGAAGAGTGTGGGGCCGGCCCTGGTCACTAGCCTGGGACCCCATATGAGCCTGCCTGGTTCAGGCCCTTGGCCAGCTCCAGGTTCTCCATCTGAGGTTAGGAAAATGCCCCCGAGGTATCTGACTTTAGACCCAGTAAAAAGCAGAGCAGGGCTCCTGGGGCCTAGCCGGAATGCCGGGGCAGGACCTGGGGAAGTGCAGCGCCAGTGGGTGGGGGTCCTTTGCCAGAGGCTGGGGACGGGGCATCCCTGGACAGGCTGGAAAACATTGAAGGGAAGCGGGAGAGAGCTTAAATTGGCCGGATGTGAAATAAAAAGAGGGGTCTTACATGATCTGTACTGACCATGTGCCAAAGACCAAGGATAAGAGGAGCGCTGTCCTCAGCTCCCAAGGCCCTCACCAAGAGAAATCCATGATCCAGCCCTTGGCCTGAGCCAAGGAAGTTTTCTTCAGCCTTGTACATTATGCTCCACCCCAGGCCCCGAGAGCATACAGGATGGCCAGGTGCCGTGGCCGAGGTGCCCCAGATGTGTGGGCAGTGCTGCTGGCTGCCATTAACCAGGTCAGCCTCAACCACCCACCTCCTGGACTCGACAGGGCTGGGCTGAAGCTTCAGAACAGCCTCACCATGCCGTTTGACCAGCCATTCCCCTGACAGCAATTAATCCTGATTAGAAAAGATTAAAAGTGCAAGTTTAGACAGACTGCTTAGTGACAAAACCAAGGTGCAGAAATTTCATTCAGTATGGCACCATTGATAAAAGTAAAGTCAAAAGAAAATGAAATTTGAAAACCAGCCCCTCTACACAGAAAGTCATTGTATGATACCATGTATTCTGTAAGGGTCTATGATATATATGTGTATATCTACATAGACAGAGGCCTTGGGTATACACCAAATATAGAAAAACATACCATGACTTATTTGGAGTGTGGGTGGGGGCATGTCTGAGTTCTGGGGGTTGGTCAAACTTGAATTTTGTCTTCAGTGTTTAAATTTTTCACAAAAAGGCTGCATTCATGTATTACATGCGTGATTTAAAAATAAGTTCTGGTCTACAGCCATACCACCCTGAACGCACCCAATCTTGTCTGATCTCAGAAGCTAAGTACCAGGATGGGAGACAGCCTGGGAATACCGAGTGCTTTACGTTTCTTTCTTTTTTTTTTTTTTTTATTATTATTTAAAATTAAAAAGGCTGGGCGTGGTGGCTCACGCCTGTAATCCCAGCACTTTGGGAGGCCGAGGAGGGCAGATCACTTTAGGTCAGGAGTTTGAGACCAGCCTGGCCAACATGGTGAAACTCCGTCTCTACTAAAAATACAAAAATTAGCCAGGTGTGGTGGTGCATGCCTGTAATCCCAGCTACTCGAGAGGCTGAGGCAGGAGAGTCACTTGAACCCAGGAGGCAAAGGTTGCAGTAAGCCGAGATCATGCCATTGTATTCCAACCTGGGCAATAGAGTGAGACTCCATCTGAAAAAATAAACATTAAAAAAAAGAAAGTTAAAAAAATAGAAATAAGTTTTGGCCAGGCGCAGTGGTGCATACTTGTAATCCCAGCACTTTGGGAGGTGGAGGTGAGTGGATTGCTTGAGCCCAGGAGTTTGAGACCAGCCTGGGCAACATGGTGAAACCCCATCTCTACAACAAAACTTTTTTTAAAAAATTAGCTTTGGTGAAAAAAAATTAGCACCTATAGTCCCAGCTACTTGGGAGGCTGAAGTGGGAGGATCACTTGAGCCTGGGAGGACAAGGCTGCAGTGAGCTGAGATTGCACCACTGCACTCCAGCCTGCATGACAGAGTGAAACCCCATCTCAAAAATAAATACATAATATAAATTAAATTAAATTAAATTAATTTTTATTGCTGGGCATGGTGGTACATTACTGTAGTCCCAGCACTAGGGAGGCTGAGGCAGGAGGACAGCTTTGAGCCCAGTAGTTCGAGACCAGCCTGGGCAACATAGCAAAACCCAGTCTTAAAAAATAAATAAATAAAAATAGAAATAATTTTTTAAATATAGGCATAAGGATGTATTTATGTGGAAAATTTTATTAAGGAATCTCAGAGTACACAGTTTGTTAACTAAACTGTCACCACCACATCACCAGTGGAGTACAGAGCATGCCTTAAAAATCTGGTTGCAGAAGTACATCTACTGGTATGGAAAATATTCTCAATATGTAAGTGAGAAAAGCTAGTCATGAAACAGCACACTGTCTATATACCCAGAGGAATTGAAAGCAGGGACTAGAACAGATATTTGTACACCAGTGCATAGCTCTAGTTACAGTAGTCAAAAGGTGGAAACGACCCAAATGTTCACTGAAGGATGAATGGATAAACATAATATGGTCTATCCATACAATGGAATATTATTCAACCATAAAAGGGAGTGAAGTACTGATACATCCTCCAATGTGGATGCACTGGAAAACCATTATGCTAAGTGAAAGAAGCCAGACACGAGAGGACAAAGATTGCATGATTCCACTTATATGAGGTACCAAGTACAGGCAAATCCAGAGGCGGGAAGCAGATAAGAGGTTATCAAGGAATGAAGTGGAGAATAACGGAGTGTTATTGCTTAAGAGGTACAGATTAGTGGGAAGGGATAGCATTAGGAGATATACCTAATGTAAATGACGAGTTGATGGGTGCAGCACACCAACATGGCACATGTATGCATATGTAACAAACCTGCACGTTGTGCACATGTACCCTAGAACTTAAAGTATAATTAAAAAAGAAATAGAAAGAGGTACAGAGTTTCCATTTAAGGTGATAAAAAGTTTGAAAAGTAGAAATGGTCATAGTTGCACAACACTGTGAATGTAATTAATGCCACTGAATTGCACACTTCAAAATGGCAGAGATGGCAAATTTATGTTATATATATTACTTTTTTT
>NW_012116021.1:880084-885065 GCF_000951035.1 Colobus angolensis palliatus | reverse complement strand
ATATATGTATATATGTATATATATGTGTATATATGTATATATATGTGTATATATGTATATATATGTGTGTATATATATATATGCCAGAATTTTCAAAAAACAGAAAAACAACCCCAGAAAGTGACATGCTCCCTCTCAGTGCCTCTATCTCTATGTTCCTGTGCTGGTAGAGATGCCTAAAAAAGGTTAGGATGCAGTGACATGGGCCAAAGTGCTTCTCTCTGGGTTGATGGAACCGGGGGCCTTTTATATTCCCTTCTTTTTGCATGTGTATGTTCTCTCCCTTTTCTGTAATGAGGATGTATTGCTTTGGTGAAAAAAAAATAAGGAAAGAAAAGGAAGGGAATGGGAAGGGGAAGGGGAAGGGGAAAAGGAAGGGAGAAGGAGGAAGAAGGAAGGAGAGAAAGAGGAAAGAGGAGAGGGGAGGAGAAAACACTTTGAACCTCCCCCCATCCTGCTCTCTGCCCCCCATCCAGCTTGTTCACACTCCAGTGGGTAGGCCCAAGCCTGGAGACAAGGCCTGGGAGGCTGGGTCTTCCTTCCCAGAGCCTGCAGGCCCTGGAATGGGCACTGCCCTTTGTCCTCCCAACAGCTGCAGGGCCTTAGGTGGTCCTCTCCAGCAGGGCAGTCAGGCAGGACTTACGGAGTCCCAGGTGCCCAACATGTGGTGCTCCATCTAATCCTCCCAGCAAGGACACCCATTTCATACATGAGGAGACTGAGGCTTGGATGGGGAGCTGACCCCAGGCACTGTTGGCTCTAGGTCTGAGCTGCCTCCATGGGCCTTGCTGTCCCAGGAGCTGGACCAGGTAGTCCTAGGGAACTCCCTGGCTCAGCCTTCTTGGAGGAAGAGCAGAGGGTGGGTTCTGTTGGGCAGCTCCCCATGCCTGTGGCCCCCAGCCCCTCCTTTACTTCCCCAGCCGATAGTCAGTCCTTCCCCCTTCTCCACATTCTCTCCAGTGGCGGCTGGGCCCACTCCCAGGTCCCTGCCAGGCTGCAGTCAGCCCTTGCCCTGAGATGAGCGCAACCTCTGGACCGGTTTCCTGCCTCAGGATCTTTGCCTTCCAACCTCTCTCTTTCCTCAAATCTTCTGTGGATCTCATTGCCTCCCTGAGTCTGAACTCCTCACTCAGCAGGACTTCCCCACCCCCTCCGGCTCCCACCTGCTTGTCCACATCATCTCCTGCTTATCCCCACCAGCCTGGGGCACCAGCCCCCTGGGCACTGCCAGCAAGCTCGCCCTGGACTTCCCTGTTTCCAGACTTGGGCTCACACCTTTCCCTCTGCCAGGAACACCCACCCGCCATCACTTGGAGAAAATCCACAATCTCAGGCCCTTTCCTTCCCCCTGGAACCTGCCCTGATGGCCTTGGCAGGGAGCACCTCCCTGCCCTCCACAGGCACCCTGCACACCAGGCCACCACAAGACTCAGCACCGACTTGTCGGTCCTTCTCCTTCCACTCCCAAGTGGGCAACTCATCCTCCTGGAGACTCAGTCCCAGCCAGGCAGTGTTCCCATTGGTGTTATGCATGGCCTTTGACTCAAAGCTAGATGCCAGTGGGCTGGAGTCCTGGCTCTGGGGACCTTCAGCAAGTGATGTGACCTCTCTGGGGACCGTTTCCTGAGCTGAGTCAGGGGAAAGCTGAAGGGTGCAGGGCACAGGGTTTGAGCAGAGCAGGCTCAGCCGGCGCAAACTCGAATCATCTGTGGAAAAGGCTCAGACGACGAGGTTGGCCTGACACACAGTCGGGGTGAGTGGCAGTTCCAGTGGTTGCTCTGTGACCTTGCCCCAGTGGCTATCAGTCTCTGGGCCTCCCAGTGACACCTCCCAGTGAGATGCTCTGCTTGGCAGGGCCTCCATGGCTATGCCCATGTACCAGCCCCTGGGGCCAGGGATGCTGACTCGGGCTCCCCAAGGGAGCGGTCCATCCAGACCCGAGTCCTCCCACACTCCTTCCATCCCCAGCCCAGGGACACAGGCCCTGGCCTTACCCTGGCCTTACCCTGGCCTCCCACCTGCCACCTCCCACCCCCCACCCCAGAAGCACTTTTTGGGGCTTCTGAGGGGGCCTGCTGCTGGGCTGTTTTGGAGGCCCCTGCACACCCTGGTTCCCAAGTCAACACCTTCTGCTCTGAGGGAGGCGGCCTTTGTGTCAACAGGCAGCCAGGAGGTGTGAAGGTAGCCACAGTGGCCCTGGGGGAGGCTGGGCTGGCCCTCTCTGCCTCGCCGGTAATGAGAATACCACACGGCCCTGCAGCTCCCTCTGGGCCCAGCACCCTCAATTCCCTTCCACATTCCCACAGCCTGCTCACCCCCTAGGGCCTGGAAGGGATCCAAGGGGAAGGAAAGGAGAGGAGACCTGTGGGTCAGGGCCAGAATTTAACCTGGCTCCAGGGTCTTGGACCTGCTCCCAGGGCCCTGCACTGCCTGCCCAGGGAGAAAGAGCAGGTGCAGAGCTCCTGGGCGCAGGGTTGTGGGCAGCCAGGTGGCTGTAGGGGCCTGTGCTAAGCCACCAAGGGCGGGCTGGGTCAAGGGCACTGCCCTCTCTCACCCTGTAACAGGGCCAGGGCCGAATGAGCACATCTTGGGGGGCCAACCTGAGGCCTCTGCCCTCCCCACCCCACTGCTAGTTGGGGAGGAAGTGCTGGGAGGCCCATAAGGGGATAGTGGGATAGAGGTCGCAGTTTCCTCACTATCTAGAAGGAATACAGGCATGGGCATTACCTGCTTCAGAGCCAAGCTGACCCATGCCACACAGGCAAGCCCTGCACAAGATGATGGCAGCTTTGTGCTTCCAGCTCTGACAGCAGGCCCAGCCAAGCCACTGAGCTTTGGGCACCGACAAGAGTAGGAGTGCAGGTGGCCTGAGCCTGGGCACCTGGGAGGCCTCCCTCTGCGCTCCTCCAGCTCAGGATGCCCTGAGGGCTCCCCTGTGCTCCCCTACCCTGGGACTACCCGGAGTCCTGAAGCAGCAGCTCCTGTTCTCTCCCTAGTTGTTGGCCTAAGCTCTGAAACATCAGTGGTCATCAGGTCCAACCCCCTGTTTTATGGAGCTTGGCAGAGGCTGCAGCAGCCATCTGCTCCAGCTCCTGCTCATGCCTAACATGTCGTCATCTGACCTCTTCTTGATTAGCTCCAGGAACAGGCCACTCCCTCCCCTACAAGACAGCGCCTCTGACTTAGAAAGTTCTTCAGACACTCCCTGGAGTGTTCCCCTGTGTCTGTGCCTCTGCAGACAACCGTCACAGCCCCTCCACTTTTTTCTTTTTGTACTAAATGTCCCCAGGTCCTCCAGCTATTTCTCTAGTGACCTGGCTTCAAGCCCTCTCACCACCTCCCTGTCTGAGCTGGGATTTGTCCCCATCCCTCATAAACAGTGGCCTCCGGTTCTCACCACTTAGTTTAGGTGGGGCCCATCCTGTCTGGAGAGTAAGGAACCATCACTCCTTGGTTGACGATGCCCCGCCCTGCTCCCACCCTTGCTTCTTGTGAAATTTTTTTTTTTTTTTTTTTTGATACAGAGTGTTGCTCGGCTGCCCAGGCTGGAGAGCAGTGGTGCGATCTCAGCTCACTGCAACCTCCGCCTCTTAGGTCCAAGGGATTCTCCTACCTCAGCCTCCCAAGTAGCTGGGACTACAGGTGCGCGACATCACGCCTGCCTAATTCTTTCGTATTTTTAGTACAGATGGGGTTTCGCCATGTTGGCCAGGCTGGTCTCAAACTCCTGGCCTCAAGTGATTCACCTGCCTGGGCCTCCCCCGTGCCTGGCCTGCTTCTTGTGAATTTGCATGCAGCTTGGATCACATTTACTTTTATGACCCTGACACTTTGAAGGCGATGACCACCATGCCCTCCCACATGTGCTGATTTTACAGGATGCCTCCTGACGTGAACTTGGAGAAGGGTACATGGGACCTGCTGGTTCTATTTGATTAGGTCTGATGGGTTGTTCCAGCCTGTCAGGATCCCTTTAGATACTGGCTGTTTCCCAAGTCACTTCTGGGTTTGGGTCTTACCCTACATTAGATTAGTTCATATCTTCATTCAAGATCATAATACTGCCCAAGAAAATGCTGTGCCTGTGGCCCCTCACTAGAGACCTATCTCCCAGTGAATATCCATCCATTCATTTATGGGAGCCCTGAATCTGTCGTGAATTCACTTAACTGAACTGTCATCCAGCTCACATGGCCCCACTTGGTGATAAGGAAACCCTGGGAACTTCAGTATTATGTGGGTAGGAATTATGTTTAGTTGCTCATAGTACCTCCTAAAATGACACTGACCTAAATAAGATGGTGATTTTTCTTTTTCTTTTCTTTTCTTTTTTTTTTTTTTGAGACAGGGTTTCACTCTGTCGCCCAGGCTAAATCATAGTGGCATGATCATAGTTGACTGCAGCCTCAACTTCTTGGGCTCAAGCAATCCTCTCGCCTCAGCCTACTGAGTAGCTGGGACCACAGGCATGTGTCACCATGCCCATCTTTTTGTTTCATTGTTTTTGTGGAGACATAGGTCTCCCTATGTTCCCTAGGCTGGTCTTGAAATCTTGGGCTCAAGCGATCCTCCCACCTCAGCCTCCCAAAGTGCTGGGATTACAGGCACAAGCCACAGTACCTGGCCTATTTTTCTTTCACATTAAAGAAATTCAGGGGTGGACAGTCCAGAGCCAGTGTGGCATGTCTGCATTCTCATCAGTGCCACAGGCTTCTCTCTACTCTACTATCCTTAGTGTGTGATTTCTGTCTTTGAGATTGCTTCAGAGTCACAATGGAGTTGCTGAAATTCCAGCCATCATATGTTTTCCAGGTAATGAAGAAAACATAAGGGGCAGAGCCACAGGAGTGTACTTCTCAGCGCTAAAGAGCTCTCCGAGAAGCTCCAGCCAGTGACTTCCACTAATATCTCATTGGCCATTCCATCTATAAAAGAAGCTGGGAAATGTAGGGTTTTTTTTTTTTTTTTTTTTTTTTTTGAG
>NW_012116021.1:832180-879892 GCF_000951035.1 Colobus angolensis palliatus | reverse complement strand
GGATGGTCTCGATCTCCTGACCTCGTGATCCGCCCGTCTCGGCCTCCCAAAGTGCTGGGATTACAGGCTTGAGCCACCGCGCCCGGCCTTGTTTTTTAGCAGGGTGTATCACCATGCACAACACAAGATCACTAAAAGAAAAAGGCAAATAAAGGCTGTGTGGGCAACTAGCAGTGTCTGCCACACTTGTGAAACCCACACACATTCTTCTGACCATGTTTCCCCCTAATCTAGCCACCATTCCTAGAAAGGAAGATGTGAACCTGGTGCTACTAGCACACTGAAGCCCAGAATGTAATCACCTTACCCAACGGCACACAGTCACAGGCCCTCTTTTTAACAGGGAACCAAATGAAGGGTGGAAACACTGCAAATGGCCTGTAGGGTAGGATCCAAATCTGGCTTGTCTGCTCAGCACCTAGGGCAGGTTCCAGCACAGAGTAAATACCTGGCCCCACACCCATCCAGAAGTGGACGGCTTAAGGGCCCCAGGGCTGTAGACAAGTTGAACAGGCACTCCTGCCAGGGCCCAACAGAAGACAAAGACTGGATATGGAGAAGTGGGGAGGGCAGGATGGCCTGGTCTGGTGTGGGAGAGGTTCCCAGAAAGCAAGGAATCATTTCCTTCTTCTGGGACCGAGGCTGAAGATACCATTCCCCTCACTCACAATCCAACCTATTCCTTTAATCACTTCTTTCTGCTGTTCCTGAACTTGCTGTAGGCATAACATCAGTCCTGTTCTAAATGTTATCACATGCATTACCTTATTTTACTTCAGTTACCCTGGAGATGAGAATACCCATTTATAGATGGGAAAACTGAGATTGAGTAAGTTGCCCAAGTTCTCCCAGCTGGTAAGAAACCAGGCCTGTCTCACTCTGCAGCCCAGATGCCTGACCACTAAGCTGCACTGCCTCCCTGGGCTAAGCGGAGGCCCAGTTGGGGGATCCACGTGGGCTTCCCTCCTGGTGGGTGAGGCTAGCAGATGCAGTGCCCCTGTGCTTCCAGAGCCTGGCTGAGGAGTGCAAGGAAGAGCCAAGGGCCACAGCAAACCAGGCCCAGGGGCCCACCTTCCAGAACTTATACTGTACAACCCACAGTCAGCCTGGGGTCTGGGCTCCAGGCTAGCTCAAACCAAGGTAGAAGGAGACCAGGCAATCTCTGAGAGGAAAGGATGTATGTACCATGTGCAGGGCTCTGTGCCTGTGGTAGAATCCCATTATTCACCAAATCCCTCCAAAAGAAATCCCTCAGGATGGCTCTAAGGAGGTTGGGGGGAAATGATTCTGGATATTCAGAAGCTTCCTGGAGATCATAAGGCCATCCAGCAATGCATATCTAGCTGTTCATGCACAAGGCAGCACTGCTGGGCAAAAACTAAAAATACAATAAAGGTGCATCAGTAAGTGGCTGTGCATACTATGGAATATCATATAGCAGTTAAAAGGCATGAGTCATGCCTGTAATCCGAGCCCTTTGGGAGGCCAAGGCAGGCAGATCGCATGAGGTCAGGAGTTTGAGACCAGCCTGGCCAACATGGTGAAATCCTGTCTCTACTAAAAATACAAAAATTAGCCGGGCGTGGTGGCACATGCCTGTAGTCCGAGCTTCTTGGAAGGCTGAGGCACAAGAATCACTTGAACCTGGGAGGCGGGAGGCTGAGGCACAAGAATCACTTGAACCTGGGAGGCGGAGGTTACAGTGAGCTGAGATCACACCACTGCACTCCAGCCTGGATGAAACAGGGAGAATGTCTCAAAAAAAAAAAAAAAAAAAGGGTTGAGTCAGAAACACCAACAGAGGCCGGGCGCGGTGGCTCACACCTGTCAGCCCAGCACTTTGGGAGGCTGAGGCAGGCGGATCACCTGAGGTCAGGACTTTGAGACCAGCCTGGCCAACATGGTGAAACCCTGTCTCTACTAAAAATACAAAAAATTAGCCGGGCATCGTGGCAGGCATCTGTAATCCCAGCTACTTGGGAGGCTGAAGCAGGAGAATTGCTTGAACCTGGGAGGCGGAGGTTGCAGTGAGCCAAGATCACGCCACTGCACGCCAGCCTGGGCAACAAGAGTGAAACTTCATCTCAAAAAATAAAACAAACAAGCAAAAAAACAAACAAAAAAACACCAATAGAAAAACAGAAACAGCACCTGCTCTATCTGAAATACAGCACCTAGATCAAGACATATCTGTGAAGCCTGATAAATTTTGTTTACAACTGTTGAATTCATACATGTAAGTTCCCTGATAGATAGTATGTCAAGAGCTTTATAGTGATGTGTGGCCTTGGACCAATAAATGATGTACCTATACTACATGTGCCCAAAAAGTCTAGGGGTGAATGTTTTACAAGTTGTCCTTTATCTCCCCTTAGGAAATAGGTTTTGTTTTTTTTTTTTTTTTGGTTTAAACCTTTTTAAGCCATGAAATGTTCCATAACTAACTGCTTCTTTCCAAAGAAAGCCTGTTTGAAATACATCCCACCTTCTTTTCATGTTATGGACCAATCAAAATTTTCTCTTCTTTATTCATAGCAACTAGAATAAACTGAACAATAGTTGTCTACCCAGTGTTATTCAATGCCAAGTGTTACTTCATCATAATGTTACAGCAGTGACTTGGGCATATTTTCTCCAATATATTTCAAAATAAATTCTGAAGAGAAAAAGTGATATAATTTCATTATTGAAGGTGTATCTGTACCTCCTGCCATTTTACCTTTTTTCCAAAGTTAAAATTATTTACATGGGCTGTGGACAGTGACTCATACCTGTAATCCCAGCACTTTGGGAGGCCGAGGTGAGTGGATTGCTTGAGCCCAGGAATATGAGACCTGCCTAGGCAACACGGCAAAACCCTGTCTCTACAAAAAATACAAAATTTAGCTGGCGTGATGGCGCACATCTGTACTCCCAGCTACTTCAGAGGCTGAGGTGGGAAGATTACCTGAGCCTGGGAGGTGGAGGCTGCAGTGAGCCATGACTGCCCCACTGCACTCCAGCCTGGGTGACAGAGTGAAACCCTGTCTAAAGGAAGAAACATTATTTAAATGGATAAACATTTAAAACATTTAGATCAACTATAACCAAGGTTTTGGTTAAATCTGTATTCACAGTCAGTACTTTTTTTTTTTTTTTTTTTGAGACAGGGTGTTGATCTGTGGCCAGGCTGGTGCACAGTGGTGCAATCATAGCTCACTGCAACCTCAAACTCCTGGGTTCAGTGGATCCTCCTGCCTCAGCCTCCCAAGTAGCTGGGACTACAGGCCCACACCACCATGCCTGGCTAATTTTTTTTTCTTAGATACGGTTGCCCAGGCTGGTCTTGAACTCGTGGTCTCAAGTAATCCTCCCACCTCAGCCTTCCAAAGTGCTGGGATTATCTCCACTAAAAATTTGATGCATTATTATTTTTTTTTTTTTTTTTTTTTTTTGAGGCGGAGTCTCGCTCTGTCGCCCGGACTGGAGTGTGCAGTGGCCAGATCTCAGCTCACTGCAAGCTCCGCCTCCTGGGTTTACGCCATTCTCCTGCCTCAGCCTCCCGAGTAGCTGGGACTAGAGGCGCCCGCCACCTCGCCCGGCTAGTTTTTTGTATTTTTAGTAGAGACAGGGTTTCACCGTGTTAGCCAGGATGGTCTCGATCTCCTGACCTCGTGATCCGCCCGTCTCGGCCTCCCAAAGTGCTGGGATTACAGGCTTGAGCCACCGCGCCCGGCTGATGCATTATTTTTTTAAAGGGTGAGTCAGCAAAATATGTCCTGACATGGAATGCTCTGAAACATGCTGCTGAATGAAAAAAAAAGAAAAGAAAAAGAAGAAAAACAAATTACAAGCTGACATTTACTCATAACAATGTACATAATGTAACTGGAGGGTTACTGTGTGTTTGCTAAGGATACACATGTTTATGTTAACCCACTGGCCAAGTCTGAAACTACACACACAGCCTAACAACAGCTGTTACTTTTTGGGGGTTTATGGGGTTGGTTAAAGAGACTCCAACTTTACCTGTTATGTTTCCATTTCTCACAGTGAAATGTAGTGGTTACATAATTTGTGTAATTAAAAGTTAATTTTTAAAAATAGCCACGATGTCCCTCAAAGAAAGAAAGAAAGAAAGAAAAAAAAAATTAGCCAGTCATAGTGGTATGTGCTTGTAGTTCCAGCTACTTGAGAAGCTGAGGCAGGAGGATCACTTGAACACAGTTTTAGGGTACAGTGAGCTATGATCGCATCACTGCACTCCAGCCTGGGCAACAGAGTGAGACCCTGTCTCTAAAATTAAAATAAATAAAGCCTGGGCACAGTGGCTCACGCCTGTAATAACAACATTTTGGGAGGCCGAGGCGGGCAGATCACTTGAGGCCAGGAGTTCGAGACCAGCCTGGCCAACATAGCGAAACCCCATCTCTACTAAAAATACACAAATTAGCCAGGCATGGTGGCGCGCACCTGTGGTCCCAGCTACTCAGAAGGCTGAAGCAGGAGGATTCCTTGAGCCTGGGAGGCGGAGGTTGCAGTGAGCTGCCACTGCACTCCAACCTGGGCGACAGACCCTGTCTCAAAAATAAAACAAATAACAAAATAAAATAAAATCAGCCACAAAAATATTACAAGGCAGCTGGGCCTGGTGGCTCACGCCTGTAATCTCAGCACTTTGGGAGGCTGAGGCGGGCAGATCACTTGAGCCCAGGAGTTCAAGACCAGCCTGGGTAAAACCCAACTCTACAAATAATAATAATTAAATAATTAAATAATTACAAAGCCATTTGCTACTTCAGGCTGCTGCAGGTTAATCTCTTCTTGAACACCACTGTCATGTTGATCTTTAGTTAGTTATTAGCTAATGATTTTTAAAATTGTATCACCCTTCCACTCATAAGTCCCTATGGCTCCCAAAACCAACTCCTTAACCTGGCCCCAGCCCAGATGTGCTGTGGCCTTCCACATCACCACCCCAGTGCCCTGCTTCTGAGGCATCTTGGAAGGTCATGAGGCCAGGTCTTTGCTTATGCAGTTCCCATCTGGAATGCACTGCACCTGCCTCTCTCCCTACTCAAATCCTATGCATAGTTCAAGGCCCAGCTGTGACTTCTTCACCTCTGTGGGCAGAACCCTAATGTCCCTGGCCTTCTTTTGGCTCTTAGCCTCAGGACTCAGCCCTTTCCCCAAGACCACACAGGACACTGACAATCTCCTTTAAACTGTAATTATTGCTGAGAAGATCATTTACTTTATAAATTTTACTATCTCAACTATCCCTCACACAGTCCCACGTAGATATTACCATTATTCCTGTCTTACTGAGCAGAAGCTCAAGCTCAAACAGGTTAAGGGCTCTGCCCAAGGGCACACAGCTACTGTTATACAATGGCCTGTTCACTTTTCTTTCCCAGAAGACTGAAATCTCATTAGAGCCGAGACCGTGACTAGCTCATTCACCCTGGGTGCTTGACATTTACTGGTTGCTAAATAAATATGAATTCAGCCAGGCGTGGTGGCTCACGCCTATAATCCCAGCACTTTGGGAGGCCAAGGTGGGTGGATCACTGGAGGTCAGGAGTTTAAGACCAGCCTGGCTAACATGGCAAAAACCCGTCTCTACTAAAAGTACAAAAATTAGCCGGACATAATGGTGCACACCTGTAGTCCCAGCTACTCGAGAGGCTGAGACAGAAGAATTGCTTGAACCCAGGAGGCGGAGGTTGTGGTGAGCTGAGATGGGGCCACTGCACTCCAGCCTGGATGACAGAGCAAGTCTGTTTCAAAAAAAAAAAAGAATAAATAAATATGAATTAAATGAATAATGCCCATTAGTGCCTTGAAATGTAAGTATCTTCTTTTCATTTTATTTATTTATTTATTTTTGAGACGTAGTCTTGCTCTGTCACTCAGGCTGGAGTGGAGTGGCACGATCTCGGCTCACTGCACCCTCCACCTCCTGGGTTCAAGCAATTCTCCTGCCTCAGCCTCCTGAGTAGCTGGGATTACAAGCACCTGCCACCACACTCGGCTGGTTTTTGTATTTTTAGTAGAGACGGGGTTTCACCATGTTGGCCATGCTGGTCTCGAACTCATGACCTCAGGTGATCCACCCCTCCTTGGCCTCCCAAAGTACTGGGATTACAGGCGTGAGCCACAGCGCCTGGCCAGTACCTTCTTTATATAACGATCATGGCAAACCTTCAGCTCACTTGCCAGGGCCTAAGTGTTTTACAGGGATTGTTGTATTTAGTCCAGGAACCATCCTAGACACAGGTATTTTGTATCACTATTGGTACCGATGAGGGAATCTGAGGCTCAGAGGAGCTAAATAACTTAACCAAGGTCACAGCCGATAAAGAGGTTGGTTTGGGGACCGACCTTTGCAGGTTTCCATCACCTAGGGTACCCAACTCCTCTTCTCCCACTTGACCTAGTCCATTTCTCAAGACCAGAAACAGACCATGGGCAGTGAGATGCCTTTCTTGGTGTCACTCAACAAATCAGAAACTGTGGATTCTGGGGACCCCAGAAGGGCCCACCTGCACTTCTGCCTCAGTCACCATGGGCAGGGCCCTCCGGGCTTGTCTTGATGCCTTATTTAATACAACAGTAGGCACCGCGTCCTGGGCACAGACCTCCGGGAGGTTAGTGATAAGAGAGGCACCCACTCCTCACGGAGTCCCTGAGGTACCCACAGACCATGGCACTACCCGCCACTGCCGGGCTCCCGGGCACTCACCGTGAGCAGTGGACGGGGCGGGGGCGTGGGTGGGAGCATGGTGAGAAGCTTAGCAGCTCCATCCAGATGCGAATTGTCCCTCCCATACTTCCCGGGCTGCAGGAGCCTCCATTTAGAGCTCCCAAGGAGTCAGAATCCACACCTCCGCAAATGGGCCCACTTTCCCAGGGGCCCCCTGCCCAGACCTTCCCTGGGCTCTGTGGGTTTTGACACCTCTCTGTAACCTGGCGGGGGGCCACCTCACACCTTTGGGCAACATAAAAGCTCAAGCCTGGAGGTGGCTAGCCCAGCCTCCCAGAGCCTGCAGCCCGGCCATGGCCCAGTCGCCTCCTCTGCAGAGCCTCCTTGGCCACGACCACTGGATCTTCGCCCAGGGCTGGGGCTGGGCTGGCCACTCGGACTCCACGTCCCCGGCCTCCTCCTCGGATTCGTCGGGTTCGTGCCCCTGCGACGGCGCCCGCGGACTCCTGCTGCCAGCGCCTGCGGGCTGCAGCTCCCGAGCCGCAGAGGCACCCGCGACGACGCCCAGACGAGCGCGCAGCGGGCCAGCGGGCGGACAGCGGCAGAGCGCCAGCGAGCGGGAGAAACTGCGCATGCGCACGCTGGCCAGCGCCCTGCACGAGTTGCGTCGCTTTCTGCCTCCCTCCTTGGCGCCCGCCGGCCAGAGCCTGACCAAGATCGAGACGCTGCGCCTTGCCATCCGCTATATCGGCCACCTATCGGCCGTGCTGGGCCTCAGCGAGGAGAGTCTGCAGTACCGGCGCAGGCAGCGCGGGGACGCGGGATCCCCTCGAGGCTGCCTGCTGTGCCCCGACGGCGGCCCCGCGCAGGCGCAGACGCAGGCGGATGGGCAGGGGCGCGGGCCAGGCCTTGTCTCAGCCGTCCTCGCCGAGGCGTCTTGGGGGTCCCCGTCCTCCTGCCCCGGAGCCCAAGCCGCACCCGAGCGCCTGGGAAGGGGGGTCCACGACACGGATCCCTGGGAGACACCCCCTTACTGCCCCAAGATACAGTCGCCTCCGTATTCGTCCCAAGGGACAACCTCCGACGCGTCTCTTTGGACGCCACCCCAAGGCTGTCCCTGGACGCAGTCATCCCCAGAGCCCCGGAACCTGCCAGTGCCCTGGATGACGCCCCCGGCAACCCTGGAGCTGGCCGCAGTGTACCAGGTATGTGTGGAGGCTCTCGCTGTGTTCCCCAGCCTCCAGTCTGCAGAGAATCTCATACTTTTTCGATCCCGGCTTATCTGCTCCAGGGTTATCTAATGGAGGGGAGAATGGAAAGAACCCCCGGCTCCTTGGGAGAAGAGGTTGGACCCTGGGAAGTTAAGGCCACCTCCACAGTCACCACAAGTAGTCTTCACAGCCGTGGGAAAGAGGGGGAGCCCGCCGACTTGCTCAGAGGGTGGAAGGTAGCAGGGAGGGCTTGCTGGCTTCAAGTGCTATTAAGAGTGCAGTGGGGGAAGGAAGTCCCAGGGTAAGGGCAGCTTTTCCCCAGTGCATGGGCCTGGAGCTGGTGATTTCAAGTTTTCTTCAAGCTTCCTTCATTCATGTGGCTCATGAATGACTCATGGTCCATAAAAAATCTATTAACCAAAATTTGTTGAACACTTTCTATGTGCCCATCATCATTCTTGGCACCTTACATGTATTATTCAGCCCCAGTAATGACCATGGGAAGTAGGTATTAACAGCTTCCCTAGTTTACACGTGAGAAAACTGAGACAAAAACAGCTACCTGAGTTCTCATTGCTAGTGAGTAGCAGAACTGGGATTTAAGCCTTAGCAGAGTGTCTCCCGAGCCAGTGCTCTTAACCAGTTGGCTTTGCTGCATCCATTGCACCAGGGCTGCCCAGATGCTGCCAGCCACACCATGGCAACGAGCCAGATTCAAGATCTCTGGACATCAGGGAGCAGCCCACTAACCAGGCTGCTCTTCTCTCTCTTGCAGGGTCTCTCTGTGTCTCCAGAGTCCTGTCTTTCGCTGGGAGCTCCATCTCTCCTGCCCTACCCATCATGCCAGAGACTGCAGCCTCAGACCCCCTGGGGGTGCTGGAGCCACAGTGCAGAGGTGGTGCCCAACTCAGAGGACCAGGGACCAGGCGCCGCCTTCCAGCTCAGTGAAGCAAGCCCTCCCCAGAGCTCAGGCCTGCGGTTCAGTGGCTGCCCTGAACTTTGGCAAGAAGATCTGGAGGAGGCCCACCTGGGCATCTTCTACTAAATGGCCTTGGCTTCCCTCTTTCCATCCAGGAATCAGGCCTGTAGCATGGGTGCCTCCTCATTTGCTGCTTAGTGGTTGTTCACACTTTCCTTTAGCCAAGCCTCCCTTTTTCTAAGTGATGTCTTTCAGGGAAGCAGTGTTTGAAATAGATAGTGGGTATCTTCCCTGGATGGAGTCAGGGCGGGGGCAGTGTCCTCCACTGCTAGACACCCCCAGAATGCCTGGCGCTCTGCAGAGCACAGTCTGAGCTGCTCTAAGAAGAGGTCTCCTTTACCCCAAAGGCAGCTGGGCAGGGACAGGTGGGAGAATGGGTGTAGGAGGCAGGCCCCATACTCTGCTTCTTGGTGACAGTTGGCCAGAGCCCTATATGCTTTGATTTTTTTGTACTTAAAAAACACACACACACACAACAAAAATTTGGTTTGGTTTTGTTTTTTGTCCATCAACCTGGGTTTTTCTTGCCTCTGGAAAAGTAAACATGTTTTCCTTCTGTGGGGAACAAGTTCTGCTGCTCCTTCCTTCCCAAATCCAGGCCTGCCAAGATATGTGTGGGCCCTCATTTGTCAGTTTGACCGTATTTATTGCGCTGGCGCTCCAGGGCCAAAAACTCCACCTGGCTTGCTGTGCAAGGTAGCACAGGTGGGCTGAACTTGGGCCTGCCCACTTGCCCCAGCCACATCACCACTGCCCTTTTGTGTTCTTCTGGGTGCATTCCTGGTGACTGGTGGGGTAGGTGCATGCAGCTGTGGACAGACAGACAGGACCCCCAAATGGGGAGACCACAGTCCCAGAGACCTGTGATTTAGGGCTCTTTCACAATGACATGAAATTTTCTTCAAAGAATGCTGAGAGTGGTTCCTATGTGCTAGGCCCAGTGTATTAGTTTGCGAGGGCTGCCATACTAGAATGCCACGGGCTGGGTGCAGTGGCTTATGCCTGTAATCCCAGCAGTTTGAGAGCCTGAGGCGGGAGGATCCCTTGAGGCCAGGAATTCAAGACCAGCCTGGGCAACATAGCAAGACCCCGTCCCTACAAAAAACTTAAAAAAGAAAAACAACCACAGACTGGGTGGCTTAAACAACGGAAATTTATTTTCTCACAGTTTAGGAGGCTAGAAGTTCAAGATCAAGGTGTAGGCAGGTTTGGTGGCTTCTGGGGCCTCTCTCTGTGGCTTGCCTGTTCATTGAGCCCCCACACAGTCACACATCTGTCTCTATTGTCTGCGTCCTGATTTCTTTTAAGGGCACTAGTCATGTTGGATCAGGACCTACCCTAAGGGACCCATTTAACTGTATTTACTCTTTTAGGGATCTTTCTCCTAATATAGTCATACAGTTACATTCCGAAATATTGAATGTTAGGGCCTAAACATAAGAAATTTTTTTTTTTTTTTTTTGAGACAGAGTCCTGCTGTGTTGCCCAGGCTGGAGTGCAATGGTGCAGTCTCGGCACACTGCAACCTCTGCCTCCCAGTTTCAAGTGATTCTCCTGCCTCAGCCTCCTGAGTAGCCGGGGTTACAGATGCCTGCCACCACGCTCGGCTAATTTTTGTATTTTCAGTAGAGATGGGGTTTCACCATGTTGGCCAGGCTGGTCTGGAACTCCTGACCTCAAGCGATCCCCCTGCCTCGGCCTCTCAAAGTGCTGGGATTACAGGTGTGAGCCACTGCACCCAGCCCAACATAGGAAATTTTTTTTCTTTCTTTTTTTTTGAGATGGAGTCTCACTCTGTCACCTAGGCGAGAGTGCAGTGGCATGATCTCAGCTCACTGCAACCTCTGCCTCCCGAGCTCAAGTGATTCTCCTGCCTCAGTTTCCCACATGGTGGCCTAGGTGGCTGCCACCATGTCCGGCTAATTTTTGTATTTTTAGTAGAGATGGGGTTTCCCCATGTTGGCCAGGCTGGTCTTGAACCCCTGACCGCCAATGGTCCACCCGCCACGGCATCCCAAAGTGCTGGGATTACAGGCGTGAGCCACCACGCCCAGCCAAGCATAGGAATTTTATGGGAACACAGTTCAGCCACCTTGGCCTCCCAAAGTGCTGGTATTACAGGCATGAGCCACTGCACTCAGCCATACAGGAATTTTATGGGGACACAGTTCAGCCCATAACACCATGTGTTAGGTGCCAGAGAGTAAATATTCCCCAACTAATGTGAATTACAGGGAAATAAATGATAAAAGCCCAGGTCCTAAACACAAGGATGGGGATTTGTGTGAGGTGCTTAGGAACCAGGATGTGGTAGCCTGGTGGGAGGCGAGGTTGGCAGTACCATCTCATTCTTGAGTTACCTGATTCCTTAGTCCTTCTGGCTTGATTGCGGTGTCTTAGGAGTAAGAGGCACTGCCAGGATCTTGGGAAAAGGACACCAAGATCCACTAGTAAAGGCTCCTGTGGGCATGGGAGCCAGTGGTGATGGTAACTTCCTTCTGTATCTGCTGACTCAGGGAGGAGAGAGTTGCAGGAGAGGTGACCTTAGAGCTGGGTGTTGAAGGATATGCAGGAGTTTGCCAAGAGGAGTGAGGGAGGAGAGGTCCAGGCAGGAGCAACAAGGGAGGAGAGGTCCAGGCAGGAGCAACAGCATGAGCCAAGTCGAAACAGAAGCATCCAGTGTCTAGAGTTGACAGAGAAAAGTGGCAAACAGAGCCAGAAAGGGGCTTGGAGGCAAGACTGGGGAGTTCCACGTGGTGGGTGATGAGGTTTTGGCCTCTGTTTCCTGAGTGATGGGCAGCACTGAGGGTTGGGAGTTGGGGGTGAGCTGGTAAGAAGGCTGCTCTCAGTCCCTTCAGCCACTTCATAGAAATGGAACCAGGCAGGAGGCCACTGCAACAGTCCAGCTTGAGAGAAGGGGAGAGGCAGCACAGAGCGTGAGCTGCCTGATTTCCTGGGCCTGAGCTCTTGACGTGCAGGGCTTTCCCCTGTCATTCTGCAAGGTTGCCTGTTGCCTCTGACGTGCCCTGTGGCATCGGGCAAGTCACTCTGAGTTTTCACAGTTCCTAAAGGAGGAACTATCTTGGGTGGTGCTGAGGTACCTTCTTCCTTTAACCTTCCAGAAGTGCTCTGGTTCTGCCCTTAGGGCCCTGATGTCCCGAGGGGCTGTCAGCCACAGCTGGAAGGATGAGAAAAATCCAGGCAAGCTCAGAGCAGAGACACAGCAGGTTGCGCATTCTACTCAGCTCTTACTTGCTGTGTAACCAAGTGAGACTGACAGGCATCCTTTGAAACCTCCCTGAGCCTCAGTTTATTCAACTGTGAAGTGGAGACATAATAGACCCTACCTCTCAGGGTTTTAATACTTGGCACATAGTAAGTGCTCAATAAAATGAGTACTGAGGCCAGGCGTGGTGGCTCATGCCTGTAATCCCAGCACTTTGGGATGCAAAGGTGGGGGATCACTTGAGGTCAGGACTTCGAGACCAGCCTGGCCAACACGGTGAAACCCAGTCTCTATTAAAAATACAAAAATTAGCTGGGCGTGGTAGCGGGTGCCTATAATCCCAACTACTAGGGAGGCTGAGGCAGGAGAATCACTTGAACCCAGGAGGCGGAGACTTCAGTGAGCCAAGATTGTGCCACTGCACTCCAGCCTAAGCCTGGGTGACAGAGCGAGACTCTGTCTCCGAAAAAAGAAAAAAAAAGTACTAAGTAGAGTCACATTACCTAAGATAACCTAGTCCAGTGGTTCCCAAACCTGGCAGCGTGCTGTGCCATCTGGTTCCGGGATCGTCCTCTGAGAGCATGATTCAGTGAGTTAGATTCCCAGGGTAAAGTCTCAGGTTCCTAGGTTTTAACAAGATCCTCTCCAGGGGATTCTGAGGCCCAGCCAGGTTGCGAACCATGAATGTTCTTCACCTCCAGTTAGATGTGGACATTAGGCTCATGACTCCTAGTCCAGTGCTCTCTCCTCCCAAGAAGACCCAAGGTCCTGGCTCCATAGTCTCTTAGCATCTGCACTGAAGGCAGAACTAAACAATAGCCCTGTCTCCTTTCTTTGGCTCCCACCTATCTGGGGTTAGTCCTTGTGGCGGCAGAGGGAGGTCCTCCCTGGCCATACTTCTCTAACTCTGAGGCTCTGCGACGGCTTGAGTGGAGCCCAGGAGAGTTCTGGCCTTCACCAGCAGCAGCCAGAGATAAGCATCTTCTGAAACTTGGAAGCCTCATTCTTCAGTTCCCCTCAGCATGGGCCTCTATGGCGAGCAGAGGCAAGAGGCCCCATCGCCCCAGCCAAGGAAGCATGTGCGGATGCCCAACTGGGGTTGCCTGGGCCATCCTAGATGCTGCTGGAGTGAGGGGAGCCGGGTCCAGGTGGACTCCGGCGAATATCCCCATGCCTGTCCTCCCACTCTGGGAGCAACGGCTCAGCCCTGCATCTCAGAGCAGCAGACCCTTACTGCCTCCAGTCTATCTGTCCATCCATGGCTCCATCCCAGGCTTGCTGCTCTGGGCTGCATCTCTCTGCTAAGTGCCTGGCAGGGGAGGGAGAGGGACTGATGCTTGTACCCTGCCTGGGATGACTGGTCCCCCCACACCTTCCTGGGAACCCCAGTCACTGTCTATAAGAGACTGAACACTTGCTGAGTACCTCACCCAGGCCTTTCAATGACCCTGCAATGGAGAGAACATTCAGTTTTTCATATGGGTAACTGAAGCTAGGAGAAGTGAAATGCTTGGCCCACATCCAGAGCTGTGCTGAAAGGTTCTCTCAGGGCCAGGTGCGGTGGCTCATGCCTGTAATACCAGCACTTAGGGAGGCCAAGGCAGGAAGATAGCTTAGAGCCAAGAGTTGGAGACCAGTCTGGGCAACATAGCAGGGAGCTGCCTCTACAAAAAATTTTAAAATTATCCAGGTATGGTGGTGTGTGCCTATAGTCCCAGCTACGAGAACTGAGAGAGGAAGATTGCTTGAGCCCAAAAGGATGAGGCTCCAATGAGCTGTGATCGTACCACTGCACTCCAGCCTGGGTTAACAGAGTGCTACCCCAGCTCTATAAACATACAAACGAACAAAAAGCAAACTTCAAATATGTTGGGCACAGTGGTTCACACCTGTAAACCCAGCACTTTGGGAGGGTGAGGTGGAAAGATTGCTTGAGGCCAGGAGTTTAAGGCCAGCCTGGGCAACATAGAAAGACCCCACCTTTAAAAAAAAAAAAAAAGAAAGAAAGAAAGGGAGGGAGGGAGGGAAAATGAGGCCAGGCGCAGTGGCTTACTTCTATAATCCCAGCAGGCAGATCACCTGAGGTCAGGAATTCGAGACCAGCCCGGCCCCGTCTCTGCTAAAAATACAAAAAATTAGCCTGGCATGGTGGCGAGCACCTGTAATCCCAGCTACTCAAGATGCTGAGGCAGGAAAATAGCTTGAGCCCAGGAGGTGGAGGTTGCAGTGAGCCGAGATCATGCCAGTGCAAGCCTGGGCGACAGAGTGAGACTGTCTAAATAAAGGGAAAAAAAAGAAAAAGAAAATGAAAGATTGCCTTAGCTATGCGGATTCCACAGTCTCAAAAAGCTGGGTCAGAGGAGCCACCAGGGCTGCTTCTTGCAGAGCCTCAGCACCTTCCATTCCTGCTGGACTTGATGCTGAGGGCTCGTCTCCCTGGCAGATAAGAGCGCTGGGCAGGGAATCAGCCACCAGAGTTCTAGTTGATTCCTGCTCTTTGACCTTGACCAAGGCTCTGCAGGCATTGCTCTGGCTCTGTGTATCCTCACTGCATTCCAGGATCAGCCATGGAGGGCCTGATGAGTGCCAGCATTGTACACTGCCAGGTGGCACCGTCATAAGTGTTTGAAACAGAGCGATTCCATCTTGAACAGGGGCTGGGTAAAGTGAGGTTGAGACCTGCTGGGCTGCATTCCTAGGAGGTTAGGCATTCTTGGTCATAGGATGAGACAGGAGATCGGCATAAGATACAGGTCACAAAGACCTCGCTGATAAAACAGCATGCAGTAAAGAAACCAGCCAAAACCTGCCAAAACCAAGATGGTGACAAAAGTGACCTGTGGTCATCCTCACTGCTCATTATGCACTGATTATAATGCATTAGCTGCTAAAAGACACTCCCAACCGCATATGACAGTTCACAAATGCCACGGCAATATCCAGAAGTTACCTTGTGTGGTCTAAAAAGGGGAGAAATCCCCACTTCTTTCCCAAAAAACTCATGAAAAATCCACCCTTCATTTAGTATATAATCAAGAAATAAGGCTGGGCACAGTGGCTCACGCCTGTAATCCCAGTGGTTTGGGAGACTGAGGTGGGCGGATCTCCTGGGGTCGAGAAACCCCATCTCTAATAAAAATACAGAATTAACCGGGTGTGGTGGTGCATGCCCGTAATCCCAGCTACTAGGGAGGCTGAGGCAGGAGAATCCCTTGAACCTAGGAGGCGGAGGTTGTGGTGAACCGAGATCGCATCATTGCACTCCAGCCTAGGCAACAAGAACAAAACTCTGTCTCAAAACAAAAACAAAAACAAACAAAATTCAAGAAATAACTCTTCAGTTTGCTCGGTTGAGCGGCCGATGCCGATGCCCTGCCTGTGGAGTAGCCATTCTTTGATTCCTTTCCTTTCTTAATAACCTGCTTTCACTTTATGGACTTGCCCGAATTCTTTCTTGCATGAGCTCCAAGGACCCTTTCTTGGGGTCTGGATCTAGACCCCTTTCCAGTAACGGCACAAGCACGGCAGTATAGAAGTCACGCACCCCATCCCCGCTCCAGATGGAGAACCAGCTTCCACTTCTGTGCAGGGAGTAAAGCCAGACAGCGGTTCCATTTCAGTTCTACTGAGTTGTAACTTCATCTCCTTGCCCTGCAGTTTTCTTATCTGTAAAGTTGAGATAAAGATGTTCCTTATCTCATGGTACAGTTGAGAACTAAATGAAATAATGTGCATAAACTCTTCTCCCTGGCAGGCCAGCTCTCTCCTCTGCAATGTCCGGGGAACCTGGAGCCCATTAGAAACTCAAGATGGTGAGGCTGGCCCCTCCCACAGCTGGTCCCTGGAAGGTCAAGTGCCAGCCACAGCCGCTGGGTACTGGCGACAGGAAGAGTTGGCCCAAAGTGACTGGTGGAGCTTAATCTGGGGCGGCCCAGGGAGCCTCTTGGCTGGTGGAGGGACAGTGCCCCATCACCGGGGCTGGCCTCCCGGCTTAGCCAGCCCTACTCTTTGATGTGCGGATGGTGGTGGGGGATGGGGGACCTTCCTGCCCCAGGCCTGCCTGCTTCTCACAAGGGGGAAGAGGCTGGTGGGGCTAGAGCCAGGAGACAGGGCCAAGGGTGATAATAAAACCCAGCTCTCCTTATGTGTCAGGCCATTTGCTAAGTACATGTATCTCCTTCGATCCACACGCCAGCCTAACAGCTCTGACACTGCCTCGTTGTGCAGATGAGACTGAGGCTTGGGCATGTAAGTCCCTTGTCTAAGAAACTGAAACCAGACCTCCTGGACTCCAGGATTCCAGCCTGCGGAGCTGGCCGTGGGTGTCTGTTGGAGCTGACTCCTAAGGACCCCTATGGCTGTTCTTGCCTTCTCCCCCTCCCCTCAGCCTTGGATGTTCAACTGGGACTTGTGGGGCAGAGGCTGAGGGGAGCCTGCCACAGTCTGGCTCCATTTGTCAAGAAATGCCCACCAGGGCCAATGTATGTGTGGAGCTGTGCGGGTCCCAGACCTTCTCAGAGTTGGCCCTGACCATCCTCTGCCCCAGGCGATGTGGAGGGCACAGCCCCCACTTATGAGCCTGGCAAAGCTGTCCCCACCCCATGGCTTGCCTGCTCCTCAGCCCAGCTCTTCCCTGTGTGCTGCTCTAGAAAACAACCTCTTTATGCATTGGTACCCACACCCCACTCCACCCTTCCACCACGGAAGACTGTGGGGCGTGCCCTTGGCCGGTGAAGAGTGGCACCAGGTCTGGGACCCTGCGCTTGCTGCCTCCACTGCACAGAACTGTCCCACATTGTCCCAGGTGTCCTAGGTGTTCCTGTGGGGCAGGAAGAGGGGCACAGCACCCTGCACCCTTGCCTCATGTTAAGGAGGGTGCTTCCTGAAGAGCACTCCCTGCGCTCTGCCAGGGCCCCTCTCACCACTCACTGCGGGAGCACTGGGTCCACAGATGCCCACCCTCCACCTTGTGATGCCTCCCCACCACCCAGCATCTCCAGCTGCCATCAGAATAGGGATAAAAGGAGACCAGCAAACTGCCCAGCTAGCTCAGTCGATAGAGCATGAAAAGGAGCCTGGAGTCCTGCAGGCAGACATGGAGGCATAGGTGCAGGGCACCTGCAGGAAGGGCCAGCAAGCTGGGCGTGACTCCCCTCCTGTGCTCTGGGGTCCCAGGCTCCACGATGCTCTGCATGCACCCAGCTTCCCTCCACCTGGCCTCCCCAGCTGCTGTGCTGACCCACTCCTGCTTTAGTTTAGTAATGAGTCTCACTCATCTAGAAATCCTTTATTTACATTTTCTCTTAGAAAAAAAAATATACAGATCTGCTGCCCTGTTGATTCCTCAGATTTGGGGTCCTTAGGGAAAGGTGAAAGAGGGTACAGGGTGGTCCCCCGCAAGGCTGTCCATTGTCCATCGAGAGCTTCTGCTCATCTGGCCCTGGAGCTGGGCTTCCCTGAGATCAGCCCCAGGGCCCTGGGCGACAGGCGCCATGCCAGGCCTAGGGCGGAGTTGGCATGAGAGGCAGGGGCTGGGAGGTGCTCAGTCAACCTGGTCATCAGGAACTAGACTGGCTCACAGGCAGAGAGAATGTAGGCTTGAGACTTTGTCCTTGAGGGGAGGACACTGGTGCCTCAGGCTCCAGGAATGGAGACCCTGCCACCAGCCGCTGGGATGGACACACGTGGGCACCTTGCATGGGGGCCGGGTGACTTCAAGGGCCAGGGACTATTCGCTGTTTTCTGTGAACCACTGGAGCACCACCTCCTTGTTTTCCTTCACCCACTTGATGTTGGCTCTCGTCTTCTCCAGGGCTTGCTCCAGGGCCCGGGTGCCTGAGCCAAAGCCTGTTTCCTCATTGTCCTTCTTGAACTGCTCCAGCTGCCAGAAAAACAAAGATCCTCAGCCCCATCTGGGTCCCTAATACAGCCTTGAGGAGGAGCTCTCTCAGGCCTCTGGCTTCCCACTCCCACTTTAGAGTCCCCATGGATGGGACCACACCTGTTCTAGGGATAGAGAGGACGTCCGCCTTGTTCCTGGGCAAAGTCCTTGTCAACACAGAGGTTGCAAAATGACAATTGCAGGCAAAACCTGGCTCAGATAGATTCTGGCCTTCATGTGTAATATTTCATTATAATATCAATCCCATCAAGAGAGTAGAGAGGGGCTAATGAAGCAACCAGCCAAATCTAAAATGTGGAAATTTCTACACCACAAATGATCCAGTTGCTTCAATAAATAAATGCTTTTTTAAAAAAATACTCCTACAAATTAGAAGAGTTATCAGTCCTGGAGGTTCTAGCCAGGCAATCATCCAAGAGAATGAAATAAAAGGAATCCAGAAAGGAAGAAGTAAAACTATGTGTATGACATGTTTGCACATATAAAATTTTAAGGAATCCACTAAAAAAACTATTAAAACTAATGATTTCTGCAAGGTTGCAGGATACAAGAGCAATACACAAAAATCAATTGTATTCCTATACACTAGCAATGAAAAACCTGAAAATGAAATTAAGAAAACAATTCCATGTACGATAGCATCAACAAGAATGAAATATTTAGGAATAAATTTGACAAAATGAGTGCCAGACTGGTATGCTGAAAACTACAAAACATTTTTGAAAGAAATTAAAGAACACCTAAGTAAAAAGAAAAAAGACCCAGATAAATCTGTGTCCATGGACTGGAAGATTTAGTATTATTGAGATGCCTATAGTCCCCATAGTGGTCTAGAGTTTCAATGTCATCCCATCAAAATTTTAACTGCTTTTTTTTTTTTTTTTTTTTTTGCATAAAACGATGTGTCACCCTAAAATGCATAAGAAATTACAAGGAATCCAGAATAGCCAAAACAGTGTTGAAAAAGAACATAGTTGGCCAGCCTGGACAAGATGGTGAAACCCTGTCTCTGCAGAAAAATACAGAACATTAGCCAGGCATGGTGGCATGTGCCTATAGTCCCAGCTACTCAGGAGGTTGAGGTGGAGAGATCACCTGAGCCTGGGAAGCTGAGGCTGCAGTGAGCTGTGATCTCACCACTGTACTCTAGCCTGGGCAACAGAGTGAGACCCTTTCTCAAAAAAAAAAAAAAAAAAAAGCAAATTGGAGGACTCACACTTCCCAATTTTAAAACTCACTACAAAACTACAGTAATCAGGACAGTATGGTGCAAGCATAAGAATACAAATGTGGATCAATGAAATAGAATTGAGAATCCAAAAAGAAACCCTTACATTTACAGTCAATTGATTTTCAACAAGGTTGGCAAAACCATTCAGTGGGAGAACAGTCTTCTCAACAAATGGGACTTGGACAACTGGATATCCATATGCAAAATGAATGAAGTTGGACACCAACCTCATATCATATACAAATATTAAGTCAAAATAGATCAAATGCCTACATTTAAGTGAAAACATAATAAAACTTTTTTTTTTTTTTGAGGCAGAGTCTTGCTCTGTCACCCAGGCTAGAGTACAGGGGCGCGATCTCGGCTCACTGCAAACTCCACCTCCCGGGTTCAAGCAATTCTCCTGCCTCAGCCTCCCGAGTAGCTGGGATTACAGGTGCCTGCCACTGCGCCCAGCTAAGTTTTGTATTTTTTAGTAGAGATGGGGTTTCACCATCTTGGCCAGGCTGTTCTTAAACTCCTGACCTCATGATCCACCTGCCTCGGCCTCCCAAACTGCTGGGATTACAGGCATGAGCCACCATGCCCAGCCAATAAAATGCTTAGTAAAAAACATTGTCAAGTCTTTTGTGGGTTTGAAAATTTTTTTGAAATAAAAAAACATAAGTATAAATCTTCATGACCTGGGGTTAGACAATAGTTTCTTAGATATGATGCATAAAGCATAAGCAACCAAAGGAAAAAAAAACAGATAAATAGGATTTCATCAAGATTTAAAACTTTTGGGTATCGAAAGACCTATCAAGTGAGTGACAGGTCTCATAGAATGGGAGAAATACTTGCAAACCCTATCTCTGATAAAAGTCTAATATTCAGAATATATAAAGAACTTTTACAATAAAAAGACAACCCAGTTTTAAAATAGCAAAAGACTGGGCACAGTGGCACACGCCTGTAATCCCAACTACTCAGAAGGCTGAAGTGGGAGGGTTGCTTGAGCCCAGGAATTTAAGGACAGCCTAGGCAACATAGTAAGACCCTCTCTCAAAAAGAAAAATAGTTTTACCCATTTCTCCAAAGATACACAAATGTGTATAAGGCCATTAAGCACATGAAATATTCAACATCATGTAATTACTCATTAGGGAGATACAACTGAAAACCATAATGATACCACTTCCTACCCTCTAGATGACTATACTAAAAAAGGGGGGAAAGGGAGATTAAGTGTAGACATAGAGCAATTAGAACCCTCATATGATACATTGCTAATAGTAATGGACAATGATACCCTTGCTTTGGAAAACATTTTGTCAGTTTCTCAAAAAGTTTAAACACAGAGTAACCAAATGACCCAGCAATTCTGCTCCGAGGTGTATACCCAAGATAAATTAAAACATGTTTATACAAAATTTGCACGTGAAGGTCCATGATATTCATAATAGCCAGAAGACTGAAGCAACGCAAATGACCATCAATGATGAGCTGAAAACAAAATGTGGTACATCCATGCAATGGAACATTATTCAGTCATAAAAAGGAATGATCCCTGCTACCATATGCATGAATCTTGAAAACATTATACTAAGTGAAAGAAGGCAGACAGACACAAAAAGGTCATGTATCTATGATTCCATGTTATGAAACATACAGAATAGGTAATAAATCCATAGAGACAGAAAGTATATTAGTGGTTGCCAGGGGCTGAGGGGACCAGGTAGGAATGAGGAGTGACTGCTAATGAGTACGAGGTTTCTTTTTGGTGTAATAAAAATGTTCTGGAATTAGACAGTAGTGATGGTTGTACCATGTATTTTTTTGTTTGTTTGTTTGGTTTTGGTTTTTTGAGACAGGGTCTTGCTCTGTCGCCCAGGCTGGAATGCAGTGGCACCATCTCGGCTCACTGCAACCTCTGCCTTCCTGCTTCAAGCGATCCTCTCACCTCAGTCTCCCAAGTAGCTAGGATTACAGGTATGCACCACCATGCCCAGCTAACTTTTGTATTTATTTATTTATTTATTTAGAGATGAGGTCTTACGAGATTGCCCAGGCTGGTCTCAAACTCCTGGGTTCAAGGGATCCTCCTACACTGGCCTCCCAAAGTGCTGGGATTACAGTCATGAAGCACCCCACCCACCCCACCTTGTTAGTATACTGAAAACCACTTAAAATGGTGAGTTTGATGGTTCATGAATTATACATCAATTTTTTTTTTTTTTTTTTTGAGACAGTGTCTCACTCTGTCACCGAGGTTGGAGTGCAGTGGATCAATCTTGGTTCACTGCAACCTCTGCCTCCTGGGTTCAGGCAATTCTTCTGCCATAGCCTCCCAAGTAGCTGGGACTACAGGGACCCCCCCCACCACACCCAGCTCATTTTTGTATTTTTAGTAGAGATGGGGTTTCACCATGTTGGCCAAGCTGGTCTGGAACTCCTGACCTCAGATGATCCACCCACCTTAGCCTCCCAAAGTGCTGGGACTACAGGCGTGAGCCACCATGCCCAGTGAATTACATCTCAATTTTTAAAAAACACAAACTAAATCCAAGTTGAGTTTGTCAAGCTTCTAATTCAAACATATATATCAATTGTAAAAAGACCTTTTATAAACAACTCAGAAAATTTGAATATGGCTTGGGTATAAGATGATAGTAAGAAGATAGTCATTTTCCTGGGTTTGCTAAGGACAGTGTGATTATGTTTTAAGAATGCCTTTATTGCTGGGTGCAGTGGCTCATGCCTGTAATCTCAGCACTTTGGGAGGCTGAGGTGGGTGGATCACTTGAGGTCAGGAGTTCAAGACTAGCCTGGCCAACATGGTGAAACCCCGTCTCTACTGAAAATACAAAAAATAGCCAGATGTGGTGGCGCATGCTTGTAATCCCAGCTACTCGGGAAGCTGAGGCAGGAGAATTAATTGAACCTCGGAGGCGGAGGTTGCAGTGAGCCAAGATCGCACCACTGCACCACTCCAGCCTGCATGACAGAGTGAGACTCAGTCTCAAATAAAAAAAAAAAAAAAAACCACAAAAAGAATGCCTTTATTTTTCATAAGACTAAATTATTTAGAGGTAAAATTATACAGTGTCAGTGATTTGCTTTAAAATTGCCCGCCCAGAAAGAGTACTGGCAAAATGTTGATAATTGTTGAACCTGGGTAATGGGTACACGGAGGTTCCTTATACCACTCTTTCCTTTTGTGCCTATACGAAAATCCCAAGATGAATTTTTTTTTTTTTTTGAGACGGAGTCTCGCTCTGTCGCCCAGGCTGGAGTGCAGTGGCGCCATCTTGGCTCACTGCAAGCTCCGCCTCCAGGGTTTACGCCATTCTCCTGCCTCAGCCTCCCGAGTAGCTGAGACTACAGGCGCCTGCCACCTCGCCCGGCTAGTTTTTTGTATTTTTTAGTAGAGACGGGGTTTCACCGTGTCTGCCAGGATGGTCTCGATCTCCTGACCTCGTGATCCGCCCATCTAGGCCTCCCAAAGTGCTGGGATTACAGGCTTGAGCCACTGCACCCGGCCTAGATGAATTTTTTTTTTTAAATTGAATTACCAACACTTCCAAAGTCTGGTTACTCGGCTTCCTCTGTAAATGACGAAGGCCTGGCGGCGTGGAGCCTGTGCTCCCTCAGGGCCACTGTCGGGGAAGAATGCAGTGCCCCTTTGGCCTGCGAAGGAAGTAGGCAGAGCCCAGGGCTGGGGAATGACTTCTTACCTGCTGCAGCTCATACTCGGTGGAGAATCGTCGTGTCACTGCCTGGATGAGGTTGGAGAAGGAGAACGAGCCACCACCATAACTGCAAGGAGGGAGAGAGGTGAACTGTGAGGGAGGCCGGGAACTAAGGAGGCTCATCCTCACACCTACTGGAGAGGGAGCCATGATTATAGAGGAGATGAAATGACACGCCCTGGGAGACCCCACTAGGACATGGGGGAGTCACAGCCTGAACACAGCTCTGACTGCCGAGTTCCTCACTCCCCTCTTTTTCCTTCCAAATGGGAAAAGGGACGGCCCGTACCCCAGCTTGTCTTTCCATTCCTGCCCCCACCCTAGCCCCCAGGCTTGGCTGATTTTTGTCCACTCCTGGGCAGTGCCCCCGGCGTGTCTTACGTGCACAGACCACCCCTTGGGGTCCCAGCCTCAGCGCTCGCTGTGCCTGACACCCACTCCACAGACTCACTCATTAAAGAGCTTCTTCCAGTTGCTCTGGACAAAGTCCCAGACCAAACTTTGCCCGATGACGTTGTTGGTAATGCTGATGATGGTAGAGGTGGCATCCTGCTTCCGGATTAAGTCGGGGTTCAGGGTGTAGCTCAGGTACCTAAGAGGGCCAGATGCTGAGTCAGCTACTGCTAATTTCATAAAGAGCACAACTTTTGAAAATCAACTGGATCAATAGGATGTGTGCTATGATTTCCAGTTTTTAATGATAAATGTTTTTTGTGGCTTCAGGCTTTGCATCTTGAAAGATTTTACAATAGAATATAAAGTAACAGAGTAAAGGTGAAATAGCTATTAAAATGAATCAAGGCCGGGTATGGTGGCTCACACCTGTAATCCCAGCACTTTGGGAGGCCGAGGCGGGCAGATCACGAGGTCAAGTGATCAAGACCACCATGGCCAACATGGTGAAATCCCGTCTCTACTAAAAATACAAAAAATTAGCTAGGCGCGGTGGCGTGCTCCTGTATTCCCAGGAGGCTAAGGGTGGAGTATCACTTGAACCCAGGAGGCAGAGTTTGCAGGGAGCTGAGATTGCACCACTGAACCCCAGCCTGGCGACAGGGTGAGACTCCGCCTCAAAAAAAAAAAAAAAAAGAATCAAAACTTATCATTTTATAAACAACTGAAAAATAAGTTGGGGAAAATACATCAATTCTGTTGAATGAGTGTCTAAACGTAAGCATTTTGCAGTCTCAAAAATGAATCAATTATTTTAAATAAATCTTTTATTTTCAAAAGCAGCTGAAAGGAATAAGAAAAAAAATTATTCATTTGAGAAGAAAATGAGTCCTTTGGGGAACTTTCCATGGGGGTTTTGATGGGGATAAAGAGACAACCAGGGCTCAAAGCAGGCTTCTTAAAAACTTATTTACAATATTTCTTTTTGCATTTTTTAAAAATTTTGAAGCTTTCAAGTTTTACTCTCTCCTTCCTTCCTTCCTTCCTTCCTTCTTCCTCCTTCCTCCTTCCTTCCTTCCTTCCTTCCTTCTTTCCTTCTTTCTTTTCTTTCTTTTCTTTCTTTTCTTTCCTCTCTCTCTCTCTCTCTCTTGCTTGCTTGATGGAGTCTCACTCTGTCGCCCAGGCTGGAGTGCAGTGAAGCGATTTGGGCTCACTGCAACCTTCGCCTGCGGGGTTCAACTGATTATCCTGCCTCCCGGGTAGCTGGGATTACAGGCATGTGCCACCACGCCCAGATAATTTTTGTATTTTTAGTAGAGATAGGTTTCTCCATGTTGGCCAAGCTGGTCTCGAACTCCTGACCTCAGGTGATCCATCCACCTCGGCCTCCCAAAGTGCTGGGATTACAGGTGTGAGCTACTGCACCCTGCCCAAGGGTGGCTCTTCTTTACTGCATCCAGGTGATGGCATATGAGGCACATGGCGGGAGGTGGGGACCCTCATCCAAGGGCTTGAGGGAGTGCCCAGCTGGACATTTGAAAGGACCCAAGTCCAGCTATGCCAGAGCCTTTGACAGAAGGGGACACGAGTTGTTGTTAGGTAAAGGCTAAGGGGCCACAGCAGCTAGGAGCAGAGGACATGGACCCAGACCTGAGTCCAGATCTCATCTCTATCACTTATTAAAGCTTCTGGTCTGCACCAGTTGCTCTGGAAATACTGCCTCCACCTTAACAGGTCTGTGAGGGTCACGTGAAGGATCTGGCAAGGAGTGTGGAGACCTGCCTGGTTCTCCAGGTGGGGAGGGGGCTCTCGCATTCCCACCTTGCCCCAGGACTCACCTGTTCAGGATCCACACCTCGTTGCTGCAGGCCAGGGCTGCCCGAAGCTTGTCGGCCTCACTGACCAGTGTGGCATTTCGGAACTGCTCCCAGGCGAAGTCCCACTCCTTCTCACCACCCTGGGCAATAGCGTTGCAGTAGACGGTGGACCGCAGGTTGGGGTGGATCCTGGTGTGGCGTAGGGAGGTCAGATGTGGAGCAGCAACAGAGAGGGTGGAACAGGGGTCTCCTGAAGGCAGGGCTGTGGGGGGCAGATGAAGACTGGCAGAGGAGGCGCAGGGGAGACACTCACGGGTTATTATTGGGGTTCTCCATCCACTGCTTGAAAAGGCCAGAGACCATCTCCTCACACTCTGGAACTCCATTGGAGCAGGCAGTGCTGATGGCGTTAATCTCGTTGTACCTGCCCCAGGGGTGACACGTGGTTAGCACACCTGGCCACCTCCAGCCAAGATTCATTCACCTCTTGACACACAATCCCAGGCCGGCACCCTGCCTAAGGCTCTGTGGCCTAACTGGCCCTCTGGGCCCCCGGTATGTGTTTTGTGTCTTGGGCCTGAGGTTCCTTGGTCCCCAAAGCAGTCCAGAGACCCAAAAGGGCAGGAACAGGCTCCAGCCCGTTTCAACACCTGGAAACCATATAACTTCAAGCCAGTGAGATAAGCTCAGAGTTTCAGTTTGGGTCTTTGTATAAAGAGGTCCGATGGGCCCACAGGCCACATGGAGCCTCAGGGCAGGGCCTCCCTGCTCCTGGGTGGGGGTCTCTCCCTGCCTGGTGCCCCCGCATTGAAAGCTGCGACAGAGAACACTGCCAGGATGTTGCTCGTGACTCTCTGGGGTGCCCAGGACCTCCAAACCCATGAGAGCTCCCACTCACTGGTCCATCAGGTTTTCTGGGATCTCCCTCCAGTTGTTGGTATTATTTCTGAAGTGAATGAAGAGGGGTGTGACCTGCTTCTTCAGGTAGTTCTGGGGAAAAGAAAACATGAATCGCATCAAACATTCATGCCTGACCTGCCTGGAGCCCCATGGAGCCTCTGATGTTGGGGGGCAGGCAGTGGCAGAAAGGTCAGAGGTCAGGGCCTCACCTGAGGCCAAACAGTGCTCAAAGGGGCCCATAGAAGTCTAAAGTTCAAATAACTGAGCTGAGTTTCTTTCTGCTTAAAGCCTTAGTCAGTTCCAATATTCTTTATCTAAGGGTAACCATTTCTTAATATAAAATGTTGGGTTTTCCCTTCACAATCATAAATATTCCATGATTTGCCGGGCGCAGTGGCTCACACTTGTAATCCCAGCACTTTGAGAGGCTGAGGCGGGTGGATCACCTGAGTCCAGGAGTTCGAGACCAGCCTGGGTAACATGGTGAAACCCTGTTTCTACTAAAAATACAAAAAAATTAGCCTGGCGTGGTGGTACACACCTGTAATCCCAGCTACTTGGGAGGCCGAAGCAGGAGAATCGCTTAAACCCAGGAGGCAGAGGTTACAGTGAGCTGTAATCGCACCACTGTACTCCAACCTAGGTGACACAGCACGACTCCATCTCACACACACAAAAAACAAATTCCATGACTTATTGTGGGGAATTTAGAAAACACAGAGAAGCCTATGCAGAAAATAAAACACACCCAGGAGCTCACCAAAACTATAGTTTCAACATTGGTGCATTTACACCTTCTTTTTTCTATACTTTTTTCTTTGTTACTTAGCATATTCTGCACATGGCTTTTTTCTCCTAACATTGTAGTGTAAGCCCCACCCCATGCTAGTACAATCCTTTGTGGACTCTGGTTTGACATGCGGGTTGATTTCTGTGCCCACCTGGATCCACATCCAAATGTAAGAGGAATAAACCCCCAAAAACAAAGAACAGCAGAGGCAACAGCAGATGCAAGGTCAACATAGTTTAGGCAGCTGGGACGCACAGAAAGGGAGATGTACCAGGCTTGGCAGAGTGGGAGAATTTGCAACTGAGAATCTGCAGAAGGGGAGACAGAAGCAAAGGAACTTGCTGTGACAAGACTCAGAAAGGGACAAAGCCAGGCATGGTGGCACATGCCTGTAATCCCAGCACTTTGGGAGGCTGAGGCAGGTGAATCACCTGAGGTCAGACGAGTTTGAGACCAGCCTGGCCAACATGGTGAAACCCCAAAGTTACTAAAAATACAAAAATTAGCCAGGCGTGGTGGCGGGCATCTGTAATCCCAGCTACTCAGGAGGCTGAGGCAGGAGAATTGCTTGAATCCAGGAGGTGGAGGATGAAGTGAGCCAAGATTGGGCCACTGCACTCCAGCTTGGGTGACAGCAGGATTCTGTCTCAAAAATAAATAAATAAATAAATAAATAAAAATTAAAGGGACAAGTCAGCAAGGGACAGAGGGGAGGTGAAGACTGCAAACAGGAAGATGAAGTCAGTCTACAGAAGAAGTCATTCAACCCCCAAGTCCCCACTTCCCTCCTTGTAGAGGGCAGTACCCCTCACCACCTCCATGAGAGAGATTGAACCAGGAGGCTCAGAAAGTGGGGTCACCATACCACAGTGGGAGGGTTGCTGGATTGCAAAGGGGGTCAGAGGTGAAAGTTTCCATACTGAAAGGCGGCACCCCAATTCCCCTCCCTCCTGTGTCCCAGAATGGGAGTACTACCAGCCTCATTGCATAAGACAGAAGCTCACTCTCTGGAAAAACTGCATGGTCTCGAGAGAACAAACCCATGGATACTAATTTTTGAGGGTCCCCAGTGAAGAGTTACTTGGCCACCCAGTCACCTCGCAATGAGATCCCCCAGACAACATACTCCACCTTCTCATGGAGCTTCCAGTCACATTTTGTTTGTATTCCTCTCAAATCCAAAGGGGTGGCTCAGCCTCCAACTTGAAAAGAGGCCAAAACAAACACAAAACTCAAGAGGAAACGAGTCAATGGAAAAAAAAAAAAAGAAAACTTCATAAGAGCCTGTAATAAATATCCTCCGAGAGTGAAGAGAAGATATTGCATAGGATGCTGGAATCAGAAAGAGCACATGGAAATTTAAAAATATGACAGAAGAAATGAAAACAATTTCTAGGTGAGGTGGTGTACAAAGCTGAGGGAACCTCCCAGGGGGCAGAACAAAAAGTCAACAAGCTGGAAAACAGAAGAGAAAAAGAAAACTAGAGAATGAAAGCAAGAAAAATAAGCTGGATTTACAGGGGTTCCAGAAAGAGATAACTGGAAAAAAGGAAGGGAATAAAGTTTAAAGAAACAATACAAAATCTTCCAATACTAGGTGATGTGAATGCCAGTCCTGATTGGAAAATGTAGATGGAGAACAGGCCCAAACCAAGGTCCACCAGGACTGAGAGACGCTCCCAAAGTTTCCAGAAGGGAGGAAAACTAGTCACATTCAAATAACTGGAAATAAGAATGGCTCTGGGCATCTCATCAGCAACATGACAAGCCTGATGTCAGTGGAGCAAGACCTTAAACATTCAGAGGAATAATTTCCCATCTTGAAACTTCTAAACTCAGCTGAATGCTCAATCCTGTGTGAGAGTGGAGTAAAGACATTTCAGATGATCTACCCCAGAAAAGCCACCTCTCATGAACACTTTCTCAAAAACTCCTGGAAGATGTACTCCCCTATGAGAGAAAAAAAATCAAGAAAGAATCTGTGGGATGCAGAAAACACAGTAGAGGGAGGCACCTCCAAGCATGGGAGCTGTGTGGCAGCTCTGGAAGAGAGCAGGCAGAATAGGACTCCAGGAAGAGTTCAGTTTCAAAACTGGGCTGGGCACAGTGGCTCATGCCTGTAATCCTAACACTTTGGGAGGCCAAGGAGGGAGGACTGCTTGAAGCCAGGTGTTCCAGACCATCCTGGCCAATACAGAAAGATCCCATCTCTACAAAAAAATTAAAAATTTTAAAAATAGCTGGGCACGATGGTACACATCTGAGGTCCCAGCTACTGGAGAGACTGAGGCAGGAGGATCCCTTGAGCCTAGGTATTTGAGGATGCAGTGAAGCGTGATTGCACTGCTGCACTCCAGCTTGGGCAAGAGAGTGAGACCTTGTCTCCAAACAAACAAACAAACAAACAAACAAAAACTTGACCTATTGTGTGATACATTTGTAACTGTGTACAAAAAAGGAAACATAAACATAGTACTCTACACGGCTCAGCAGAGAATGCTATTTAGATAATCACAATAAAGCAAATGCTTAACACTGATTTGACCAAATATTATGATTTAACTACATTAGGAGGATGGGGGAATGTGGGGAAGGCAGGTAAGAGGGTTGAAATTTCATTTACCAAAATATCTCATTTACCATAATGGATATTAATTAAAAGATAATTGAACTTTTTTTTTTTTGAGATGGAATCTTGCTGTGTCACGCAGGCTGGAGTGCAGTAGCACCATCTTGGCTCACTGCAAGCTCCGCCTCCCAGGTTCATGCCATTCTCCTGCCTCAGCCTCCAGAGTAGCTGGGACTACAGGTGCCCGCCACCACGCCCGGCTAATTTTTTGTATTTTTAGTAGAGATGAGGTTTCACCGTGTTAGCCAGGATGGTCTTGATCTCCTGACCTCATGATCCACCTGCCTCAGCATCCCAAAGTGCTAGGATTACAGTCGTGCGCCACTGTGCCCAGCCCAATAATTGAATATTTTTTAATGAAAAAAGATCTCTTCAAGCATGATTTAATGGCTGCATATTACACCCTCAAATGAATATTTAACATTATGAATATTTAACATTAACAATTAAATGAATACAGTTTAACCAATCTTCAACCTTTAGACATTTAAGTATTTGTGTTTTGTTTGCTTTTTGTCTTTTATAAACTGCTGCAGTGAGCATCCTATGGGTGTAGCTTATTCATCCAGAATAAGCTTGAGTTTCCTTTTGGTCTCCCAAGTGGGAGCCTCAGCCCTCAAACAGACCCCTATGCTCAGCATTAAAATACTCCAAAGTAGCCAATACCCACATCTCCCTCAGTGCAAGTGGGCTGGCCGGGCAGGTAGAGGCCTGCCCATCTTACAGAGGAGTTAACTGGGTCTGAGAAAGGGTTGCCCAAGGCCACACAGCTGGCAAAAGACAAGTCTTCTGGCCCTCAGCATGGTGGCCTTTTCTGTGCCTTCTGAAAGCATTAATTCTCTATATTTCAAGTCAACAAACTTTGCTGAATTCTCCACGACCTTTATTTTTTTGCCCCACACAGCCTCCTCACCTCCTCAGTGCCTGCTCACTCACCCTGATGTCCGTCCATCTCACTCTTTCACCTATGTGCTCTCAGGAGAGAACCTGACAAGGCAATCTTTCTTTTTTTTTTTTTTTTTTGGTTTTTTGTTTTGCTTTTGAAAGTTCCCTGACCAGGAGCCCAATAAGCAATAGTCTATTAACTTCCTAATAGTGCACTTTCAGGCACTGGGGAGAACTGGTTTTTGAACCCTGCCATGCACCTCCATACCTTCATGGGGCCATAGACCTCAGAGCGGTCGAACATGAGCTTGAAGTAGCTCAGGCTGCTCAGGGCGGCCTCCCAGGGCATGTACTCTGTCTCTTCAATCAGGAAGAGGGTGTTGTTCAGCGCCAGAGTGACAGGGACCTTACGGGCACTGGGAATAAACAGAGGGGCCCAAGTAAAGCACCCCTACCCAGCCCAGCCACAGACTAGGAACCCCAGCCCAGGCCCTCAAAGATGTTCCACACCCCGAGGTCCCCTGTATCCGCCCCTGGAGCCTGAGGTCCCAGATTCCCAACTGAACCAGCTCAGGCATTTGCCATGGAAAAGCAGCTACATGGCTGCTGGGTGGTGCCACAAACAAGGCCCCATCCTCACCCATTGCCAGTCCTCCTCCCTTGCTTATTATCCCCATTTTACAGATGAGGAAACTGAGGCTCAGAGAAGTGAACTGACTTGCCCAAGGTCACGCATCTCACGAGAGACAGAGCTGAGATTCAAAAGGGCAAGAAACCTGTGTTCTTAACTCTGCCCATCTCTTCTTACTTTCTGGGCACTCTAGGCCTTTCTTTCTCCTCTTCCCCCTGCCTTCTGTACACATTTAGCTCACAAATGTCCTTGTCTATGGGTGACATCACTCATGTCCAAGAGCTTAGAGCACCTCACCCCAAGCAGAGTACGTGCTCAATAAGTACCTGTTTATCCATGATGCATCCCTTCTGCCCTGTAAAGCCCAGATTTTTGGCACCTAGAACAGTGGCCTGGCACAGTCAGCCTTCAGGAAAAGCTTGGTGCAGCCGGGCATGGTGGCTCACACCTATAATCCCAGCCCTTTGGGATGCCAAGGCGGGTGGATCACCTGAGGCCAGGAGTTTGAGACCAGCCTGGTCAATATGGTGAAACCCCATCTCTACTAAAAATGCAAAAATTAGCCGGGCATGGTGGCACATGCCTTTAATTCCAGCTACTCAGGAGGCTGAGAAGGGAGAATTGCATGAACCCAGGAGGCGGAGGTTGTAGTGAGCCAAGATCACGCCACTGCACTCCAGCCTGGGTGACAGAGCAAGACTCTATCTCAGAAAAAAAAAAAAAAGGGGATGGGGGGGCATGGCCGGGTACGATGGCTCATGCCTGTAATCACAGCACTTTGGGAAGCCGAGGCGGGTGTATCACAAGGTCAGGAGTTCGAGACCAGCCTGACCAACATGATATGAAACTCTGTCTCTACTAAAAATACAAAAATTAGCTGGGTGTGGTGGTGCAGCTATTTGGGAGGCTGAGGCAGAGAATCGCTTGAACCTGGGAGGTGGAGGCTGCAGTGAGCTGAGATCGTGCCACTGTACTCCAGCCTGGGCAACAGAGCGAGACTCCATCTCAAAAAGAAAAAAATCAAAAACGAAAACAAAAAAGCTTGGTGCTGTGGAGTAGAGCACAGCTTTGGAGTTGGACAAGCCTCTGTCTGGCTGTCATGAACTACTGTGTGACTTTGGGCAAGGTGTCACATTCTTTTTCTGTGAAATGGGTGTGTGGGGACCCGGGGAGGGACGTCCAGGGAGCGCAGGAGCTCACTGCACAGCGCCTGGCATACGGGAAGGGCAACAGGAGGAGCAGGGGCCCTCGTTGCGGACTCCAACTTGCTGAAGTCACGAGCTTCTGCAGCTGAGCCAGGAAGGCGAGAGCACTCACCTGGCCAGGTTGAAGGCGTCATTAATGATCTGTGCCCGATTGATGACAGGGATGACCTAGAATGCGAAGCACAGCATGTGACCATAGGTTGGCTGTGGGTAGCAGGCCTTGCAGTCTGGGGCCTGTCCTGGGGCAGGGGGCAGGGCGAGGGGTGGCAGATACCCACCGAGTGGTTTGTCTGTAGCTGAGTCTGAATCTTCCTCCAGTTCTCTTCGTCGTAGTTCACCTGATAATAGCCCGTCACATTGAGGTTCAGCAGGACCCACTCACTGCCTGATGTTCTGAAGAGATCGTTCTGGGCTGTGGAGAGGGATGAGACCTGGGCAGGGCTGCTCAGAGGCCATGGGCTGACCCCTGGACCTCTTGTAAGAGCAGCTGCCCCTGCAGCCTGGCACCACCTCACCCTCAAGCTTCTGGGGTGACGCTAAGGGTGGGGAAAGAAGGGGTGAAGAACTGGGCTGCCAGTGGCTTCACAGACCATAAGCCCATGAGGATGGCATGCCACTCCAAACCTCAGCACCTGCCCTGCCTCCCCAGGCTCTGCACAGCCAGGCCAGCTGCCAGGCCGCTCACACTCAGCAACCCAGGCTGTTCCTCCTCCTTGCCCTCCTCCACACTCCATCACACCTGTCACCCAAGTGGGAACCACAGGCAGCTCCTCCTCTCCCTTCCCCTCCCATTCACCCAGTCCCCCGGTGCTGCTGTCTCTTCCTGGGGCTTAGTGCCCCTTCTCCCTGTGGGTCTCCCTTCTCCCTCGCTCCTCCCATACTTTGTTGTAGCAGTCAGAGGTCAGGACCAATAGGTTGCTCATTTCCCACCTGCCCCATCCACTGTCTCCTGCAGACCCTGGGGCCCTTGGGGACCAGCTTTATCTCTTGCGCACACCTGTGCCCTAGCCACACTCAGTCCCCACACTCTCTCCTACCTCTATCCCTGGCACTTGCTATCTCCTCTGCCTGGAATTCTTTTCTCTGCCACATTAGCCTGCCTGATTCCTATTCTTCATCTAAGACTCAGCTCATCTCCTCTGGGAAGCCCTCCCTGACCTCTCTGATAAACTCGAATCTCCCTTATTCCTGGCTCCATGTCCCCATACCTCACTCGCCCCAACCACAGACTCTGAAAGCACTCAGCATAGCACTAGATTGCCTCCAACTTCTTGCCCTCCTTCATCTGTAGCCTTGGCCAAGGCAGAGGATGACTTGTCATGCCCTTTGCTTCCTCAGTGCCTGGCTGAGTAGGGCTACTCATAACATGTGCCAGGCACTACTTTAAGCATTTTATGTGGATTCTCTTTTTTTTTTTTTTTTTTTCTGAGACAGAGTTTCGCTCTTGTCGCCCAGGCTGGAGTGCAATGGTGCAATCTTGGCTCACTACAACCTCCACCTCCCAGGTTCAAGCAATTCTCCTGCCTCAGCCTCCCGAGTAGCTGGGATTACAGGCATGCGCCACCACACCCGGCTAATTTTGTATTTTTAGTAGATACGGGGCTTCTCCATGTTGGTCAGGCTGGTCTCGAACTCCTGACCCCAGGTGATCTGCTCGCCTCGGCCTCCGAAAGTGCTGGGATTACAGGCGTGAGCCACTGTGCCCGGCCTAGGATTCTCTCCTTTAATCCTCACATAACCAATGGAGTACTGCTCTTAGCCTCATTTTATAGATGAGGAACTAGAGACCAGAGAGGGATGGTAACTTGTCCAGAGTCACACAGCAAGGCAGCAGCAAAGTGCAGACTGGAACCAAAGAAGTCAACTCCATTTATTGAATGGAATGGAATGGCCCATCACAGCCCTCAGAACATGGGCCAGGAGCTAGGAGTATGGGGTGGGGGCTGCTGCCCACAAAGGTAGGGCTAGATTACCTCTTGCATCAATCAGCCAGTAGTCCTGCTGCTGTCTGCCATCTCTGATGGATGTGATAGGCACAATCCACACGTAACTGCAATTAAAGACCCAGAGGTGATGAGAGACAGCAGTGTGGTCACTGCCAGTGAGGAGCAGCTGTCCAGGTTCCCAGCTTCTGCCCAACTCTGGCACCGAGTGCCCCTGATCTGCTGGCCCTGGAGGGAGGGTTTGTCTACAGTGGCTGGGGCTGGGACCACAGGAGGCCAGTCCTACTATGGTCCCTTAGTAATTGTCCTCTATCCCACCCACCTGACCATGCCTCAGTGACCCCATCTGCTCACCTGAATTCTGAGGGGCGGGTAACATTGGAATCGGGGTCAAGGAGGAAGTGCTCCTGGGAAAGGGTCCCTGTGCTGGTATCCACCGTGATGACCGGGAAGCCCATCTGCAGGGTCCAGCGGTCCATGATGTCGCGCACGGTGGTGGGGAGTTGGACAGACCGGTTGTTCACAGCCTGTGGGTGGAGCGAGAGGGCGTGGCCATCAGTGGGCTGCCACCCTCCAGTCCCTGCCATCCAGGGCATCCCCTGCAGATTCTCGCCTTGACCCCGGGGGGCCACTTGTATGGGAGGTCTGGGAAGGGCACTGAGCTGGGAGCCGGAAGCTAGGGTCCCATCCAGCTCTGCCTCTCCTCAGCTGCTCGGTGCTGGACGAGCTGGAGAACTTCCCAGCAAATCTATATGGCCCCCCATTCTGTGGTCCACCCTGAGGTGTGTATGTCAGGGAGGACGTGCCCAGGATGCCCATGGCTCTTCCTCAACAACACTGGGAGGATGACAAGAAAGAGAAGAGATGAGGGAAAGCCAGTGTTCGGGTGTCACAGGCAGGGGCGGGGGACGGGGCCCTGGGGGTCGCATGAGGGAGGTGCACTCGTACTGGGGTGTGGGGCGGAGCTCAGGGGCACTGTTGTTTGGATCTTCGCTCATGTACCTGCATTGCCTTTGTCATCACAACAGAAAGCCAACATCATTTGCTAATAACTGAAGAAAGGAATCACCTAAGAACAGGGCCACACAGAGGGCAGAAGAGCATGTGGGGAGGAACCAGCTGGGGGCCGCGGGCCCGAGGGGCTCAGGAAAGAGGAGTGAGAGGGAAGGAGGGAAGGGAGGAGAGGTTGGCTTCAGAGGGAATGCAGAGGGGAAGTTGGGGCAGGTCAAGGAAGGCAGTAGGGGAGACCCAGGCAATGACAGTGTCATTTTGTCAGCAGCATCTCGGGGTTGGGGGGTTAGAAATTGCCCAGCAGGGACCTGGACCCCAGCTGTGACTCTGTGATGACAAGATCCTGGGTCTCGCTTCCCCAGTGAGACTGGCCCAGACTGAAAATGCAGCAGCAACAGTGGGGGAGAAGCTGGATGGGGATTTGGGGCGTAGAACTCTGGAGGGGCTGTCGGTGAGGAGAGGGCATGTCTGTCCTCTGGCTGAAGAGGCTGGCATTGGGCAGGGCTGCAGAGAAGGGGTGGGGGGCAGCTGTCAGGGAGCGGAAATGATGGGGGCAGGATGGAGAGCAGGTGGACTCCAACCCCGGGGGAGGCAGAGGAGCGGCGGCCTCTGGGGGAAGGCAGGAGGGTGCAGGCAGTCTGAGGGTTTGCCCCACACACTGGGACTGTGTGGGGTCTAATGGAGAGGAACTCGAGGCGGGGCAGGGGCAGAGGGCAGAGTTCCTGCTGAGGGTGGAGCTATGTTCAGAGACGTGCCTGGAAGGTGCCAGTGGGGGCACAGGGCAACCAGGAGCAGGAGACGATTGAATGCCCAGCTCCAGAGTTCCAGGCAGAGGCAGGTTTGGACTTGGGAACCATGAGGGCAGTTTCCTCACCACCAGGAAGGGGCTCTACAGCTCCCAACAAGGAGCCCACTGTAGCCTGAGGTCCGATGCCGGCCAGGGCCTGGACCACGGCCTCGCTCAGACACCTCCTGCAAGGAGCCATCCTGGTGCCCACTACAGGGAGGAGCAACGGAGGCTCCATCCACCCCACAGGGCTGGTCAGCTGGACCCATTCCCTTATACACGTGCTGCCCCCAGGCACCTTCAGCATCTCAAGACCCCAACAGGATGGCTGTGGAGGGGCTGGCTGCTACTGACCTCCTGCAGGTGGTCCCACAGGTTCAGGTAGATGGTGTTCTGGTAGGCAAAGGTGTGGAGGTAGGACTGTGGAAAGACAGGGCACAGTGAGGGCACAGCTGGAGCCCCCCCAGGTTCCCCCTCTGTGGTGGGCTGAGGCCCAGGTCAAGGGCCAGGGGCAGAAGGAGACCCACCCTCATGGCTGGCCCAGGGTGCAGTACTCACTGCCAGGCCCTGCTTGAATACATCCTCGGACAGGAAGCTGGAGAGCATCCTGAGGACTGAGGCGCCCTGGGGAGGCGGGGGAGGGGACGCTCAGAAGGCTGTGCTGAGCCACCAGGACCCTGTGCCCCCAGACCCCAGCTTCAGCAAGGCCCCTCCAGGCCAAGTCCCCACCTCCCTCCCTGTACCCCTCGAGAAGCGGGCTGCACCTTGCTGTAGGAGATGGAGTCAAACAGCTCACTGATCTGGGCCGGCGTGTTGATCTCCGAGGCAGGAGTGGACAGTGGGTGGGAGGAGGCCAGTGCATCCACGGCCATCACGCGGTACACATCGTTCAGCACCATGAGGTCTTTCTGCAAATTCCCCAGGGCCATCAGGAGACTGGCCTGGTAGCGGTGGCCCAGGTCTTCCTCCACGCCCCCTGCACTAGACCCCAGGGCAGCTGCTCACCAAGTTCCAGGTGGGCTCCGCATAGTCAGCACCCAGGTACTCCACGTAGGAGGCAAAGCCCTCGTTCAGCCACAGGTCATTCCACCACTCTATGGTCACCAGGTTCCCGAACCACTGCGGGGGGAGGGGTCAGCTGGGCAAGCCATGCCCAGGCCAGGCACTGAGAGTCCCCAGAACTACCCTCCCCAGGGCTGGCCACCTGCCAGGCACAGTGCGGACTTCACCAACCCCATTGTGACCCCTTCCTGCTGCCCTGCCAGGTGGCACCCTCCTCCCTTCTCAGCAGTCTGGGACGGAGCCTGGACCTGCACCCTCTCCTCCTGGAGCCCCTGTTTCCTTCTCTGCACTCCCCAAGATGGCGGTCTACCTGGTGGGCCAGCTCGTGAGCAATCACAGTGACCACCCGCTCCTTGTTGCTGCTGGAGGAGGACAGGGGGTCGAACAGCAGGGAGTTCTCCCGGTAGGTCACCAGTCCCCAGTTCTCCATGGCGCCGGCATTGAAGTCAGGCAGGCCAATCTGGTCTGGGGAGGCGAGGCCATTGGCATGATGGCCTCCGGGAGTGGAATTCCAACCACTGCCTCCCTCCTCGAGGACCCCCGCTCACCTGATTTTGGAAGTGGGTAGTGTGTGTCATAATGACTGGCAAAGAAGTTAAGGATGGGGCCTGTCACATTCAGGGCATAATCGCCGTGGCCTGCCGCAATGGCACTGGGCCGAGCCCAGATCCGGATCTGCAAGGTGTGAGGAAGAAGCAGGCCAGGGGCCCCTGTTTGATCCTGGGGCAGGTGGGCTGGGTCCCAGGGCCCAGTGGGCTGGGGGGATCCCCAGTGGGCCAGGGCTGGGGGCCAATCAAGCTAAACCTAGAGACCTGGTCAGCAGAAGGGAACGCTAGGGGGGCCTGGAAGCTGTGGGTCCTAGAGAAGGGCCTTTGGAGAATACCAATCATCATAGCCACCGTCTGTCTGGTACTGGTGGGTCAGGAACTCCCTTCATGAGGAGAAATCATTGTTTTCACTTTTCAGGTGCAGAAATGGAGAACCAAAGAACAAGGCACTTGCCCGAAATCACTCAGAGCTGGGATTCAAACCCTGGCCTAACGATTCAGAAACTGGTACAGGGATGAAGAGAACAGGAAGACCCCTCAAGCCAGGGCCAGCCCAGGTGAAGGAGAGATGGGCCCAGCCTCATACCAAGACATCATTGGATGCCTGCTTCTCCACATAGTTGAACTCGCTGACAATGAAGGCCAGCAAGTATGTGGACATCTTGGGCGTGGTGTGGAACTCGGTGACATTCCAGTTGGAGTCTTCTGCAAGTGGGGTGCTGGGACCTGGGCAGGGAGTATGCAAGTATGTGAAGATGCATCCTCCTGCCCCGTACCCCAGCCCCAAGGTGCCTGCCTCCTGGCCGTGTGGCCCCAGGCAGGGCCCACTCACCTTTGGGAAGCATGTTGGACAGGGCTGTGAGGTCCTTGGGGTGGATAAGCGTGATGTTGAACTCGGCCTTCATGGCCGGTTCATCGAAGCATGGGAAGGACTTCCGGGCGTCTGCGGCCTGCATCTGCGTTGTGGCCACCACCCTGCCCCAACCAGAAAGTTAGAGGGTATGCCAGGGCCGGCTCTGAGGATGCTACCAGGCATGCAGGGAAAGGGGTACATGGAAGGCTACCCCAGCCTAACCCCTTCTCCTGCTCCTGCCCCCGCCTCCCCCAGGAGCCTCCGGAGCCCTGCCAGGCCAGCTGACTGCTGGAGATGGGGGCTCCTTCTGGATTCGGGGTGCCAGCAAGCTCTCAGGGACCTTGGGTGAGTTTCTCTCCTGAGCCTCAGTTTTCCTGCCTGTTCAAGGGACACTCCGTCCCTCATCCCCAGCTTCCTGGTGAGGGGTGGGGAAGCCCTCCCAGTCTGGTGCGTTGGCAGCTGCTCTGCCAGCAGCTGCAGGTGAAGCAATGGGCCAGCCTCGGGCTCCACAGGGTTCAAAGGCCTGCAAGCTAAGTGCTTCCTTGGCCCTCAGAATCCAGCCTTGCCTCAGCACCTCGGATCCACCCCCCGGGCAGCCCAGCTGGAACTCACTTTTTGACATTGCCCTCCATGTACTCGCTGCGGTAGAAGCCCGCCAGGTCATCTGCCAACTCCCCCTCGAACTCGCTGTACATCTCATATTGGCTGTCCTTCACCAGGGAGCCCCTGAGGTGCACCACCAGGTACTCGGTGGGCTCCACCAGCTCGGTTCTGTCGATGTCGGGGGGCTGGGAGCCTCCCACGCCACGCAGGACCACCATGTGCTCCTGTTTGAGGGTGTAGTTGAGCTTCTTGCTGTGGATGATGATGACGTCGGTGGCCTCCTTGCAGGTGAAACGGACGGTACTGGAGCCCTCAAAAATGTATAGGCCCCTGTCATTGGGGGTGAGGTACGGTCTCAGCGTCACCTGGTAGGAATCGGGTTTCAGCGTGTTGGGGAGGCGGTAACGGTTCCACAGTACGCTTTGGTCCAAGGTGGTGGCCGAGGTGGGGTTGCTGGTGGTGGCTGAGGCAGACGGGGTGGTGGAGGTCTCGAGGGAGCTCTTGGCATTCTTGTTCTTCTCCTGGGAGTACACCACTGACAGAGCGATGATCGTGCACAGGGCCGCCACGCCCAGGAGGATCCCCAGGATGCCCAGGGACTTGGAAATGTAGAAGCCCTTGGCCATGGTGACAGTGGGGAGGCAGCTCGGGGAGCCTCAGACCAGGCAGAGAATGGAGCAGCCCCAGGTTGGGCTTATATCCCTGAAGGGGAGGAGCCCTACAACAGGCAGACTGGGCAAAAATTAACCAGGGCTCCAACAGGCGAAGGTCACTGGACTGGGCAGGGGCACGCTCTGCCTGGGGAGAGGAGATCCAGGAACGGTGTGTGGAGCTGGGCTCCGGGGTGCCTGCTGGAAGCAAATAGTGTCTGGTTACAGGTTGGGGGTGGCCTGGGATCAGGCCCAAGGGCTGACGGGCAGGCTGCCGGCTGCGGGCCCAGCGGGCAGAGCAAGTGGCCAGGTGGCATTGCACTGATCTGCTTGAGACCTGAGAGGGTGGGAACAGCATCAGAACTGAGGTTAGAGTCAGGGAAGGACTTCCCAGAGGCAAGAGGTGGGAGGTGCACAGAGAAGGGTGGGGGCAGTTCCCGGCTCCTATTAAGAACACACTGGGGTCACCCCTTTGGATGCCAGGGGTTCCTCAGTGACAAGCTCCCAGCCTCCCTTTCATTCTTCAAGAGCAGGGAGTTCCTCCAGGTTCCCCTCCCTGCCCCTTCTTGCCAAATACTTTTTCCTCCATTATCAGCTCACAGGATAAAATGAAATGAGTTGTTTTGCTTTTTTGCTGAAGGCTTCACCTCTTTCCAGCTGTGACTTTGAGCAGGTAACTTTACCCTTCTGAACCTCTCTCCTCATAAATAAATATGGTATTTGCCTCTCAGGTTTGTTGAACAGATTTAACGAGAAAACATATTAAACACCAAATAGTAGAATGACAAAAAATCATTCCCGACTGGGCGCGGTGGCTCATGCCTGTAATCCCAGCACTTTGGGAGGCCGAGGTGGGTGGATCACGAGGTTAGGAGCTCAAGACCAGGCTGGTCAACATGGTGAAACCCCATCTCTACTAAAAATACAAAAAAATTAGCTGGGCATGGTGGCAGGTGCCTGTGATACTAGCTACTTGGGAGGCTGAGGCAGAGAATTGCTTGAATCCGGGAGGGAGAGGTTGCAGTGAGCCGAGATTGCACCACTGCACTCTAGCCTGGGTGACAGAATGAGACTCTGACTCAAAAGAAAAAAATAAAATCATTCCCTTCTTTCTTACCCAAAGCTCAACCATTGCCTCCTTCTATCCTTGGTAGAAATGAAGATATTATTTACCATACTCAATAAAATACACACCTTACAGGAAAATTATGTTCATTGTCACTTTCCCCATCCACCAGCCCAGTTTCTCAGACCTCGACACTGCCTGACCTCACGCCACATCCAATTCACCCACATTCCCCCATCGCAAGATGCACTTGGTCAAAGCCATTCTCATCATTTATGTGGACACAGCAGGGCCCTTATGGACTCCCTGCCTCCATTTGGGCCTGCTTAAACCTGCTCAACACAAATTGGATCATTTTATGCCACTGCTAAAAAACCTTCCTTCTGCTTGTAGAGTCCAGACCAGACCTTCTAAAGGAACCCACAAGCCTGGGTACAATCAGCCTGCCCATTTCCTGGCCTCTTCCCCTCTGTTGCAGTGCCCCAGCCACTCTGGCCTTCATCAAGCTCCAGGGCCTTGGCACATCTGTTCCCTCTGCCTGGATCTTCTCTTCCCTATTGCCTTGGTTAATTCCTTTCCATCCTACAAGTCTTCCACAGCAAAGCTGCCCTGACCTCCCTGACCACGTCAAGCTCCTGTGAGCTCCATTAGCTCCACAAACCTGTTCTGCAAAGCCCCAGAACTCAGTGCAGTCTTCCCTCTGATCTGTGTGGTGATAACTTGAGTCCTGGACTGCAGGCCCAGTGACAGCAGGGCCTCACCAGCACTTAGCACAGTGCCTGGCACACAGTAGGTCCTCATTACTGAGATGTTGAGTGGATGCGCACATTCATGAAGAACTGAGTCAATGAATGAATGAGTCAGTCCAGGAGAAACTCCTTACCAAAGTCTTTCTGGCCTCTGTCTCCCAGCTTGTCCTCACCCTACACCTGCCCCAGGAGAAGTGCCTGCCTCTTCTGAGCCCTTCTTCAAGCATGGCAGGCAGGCAGGACGCATGGCAGGCCCAAGCATGCCGGGGCCCACATGCCTTCCTGCTCCCTCAGCTCTGCTCCCTGAGGGCCTCACTCGTCTGTTACCCCTGCCACCCCTGAGCTTGCAGGAAGGCTTGTTAAATAAATGCAGTGTTTGAATTGAAGGGACACGTGGATTAATTCAATCAGGCATAAGCAAAACACAAATGCCTGCTACCTCTCATCTGGTGTGTGGAGGCTGAGTCTGAGCACAGGGTCTTTGGGGGAGTCCTTGGTGCCCACCTTTGAGACTGAGGGTGCTCTGAGCCTTTGGCACTTCCCCAAGGGGCCTTGGTCTGGGACCAGCATGGACTTCCCACTGCAGTGACCAGCAGCCACCCCATTAGGCTTGGGTGATGACCCCAAGGGGCACTCGTGCAAAATCAGGTGTCGGGAAGGGCTCCAGCTTGGGCGTGGTGAGAGAAGGAGTAGTGGCTCCCAGTGCATGCTGCCAGGCTCCTCCCATCAGGGCAGAATTCGCCAAGGGAGGCCATCTTTACAGCACCCCCCAGGCTGGCACTGGGGCGCCGTGCCTGCCCCTGAACAGCCTTTTGATATATCCGTAACTGAGCCTGCAGCCCCCTCCCACCTTTGCAACAGAAAGACCCACAAGTCGGCCTGAACTAGTCCCTTTTGTAAACAAAGAAAGAGGCCCTGCCTGGCCCACCATGGTCTCTTCCTGTTTGCTTTGGATTCAGACCATAGGCCCAGCTGGCTGGAATCTTTTACTCTTCTGGACAAGGCCTCTGGTCTTCCACGTTGGTGCAGCAGGTAGCCCAAAGTTGGCTCTATAATGAGAGGTCCCTGCTCTAGGCAGCAGGCCAACCCAGGCTGGGGGCATAGAGATAGCCACACTCTGCAGCCTCCACCTTCAGGAACACACAAAAGGGCTTCCCTCCTCCAGCCCCCTGCCACAGCCCAGGCCTGGCCACTTCCACACTCCATCAGGCAGTGGCAGCTATGCTGCCCTCCCCTGTCACCCAACCCCACCAGCACACGTCAGCAGAGGGCTCTTCCTAAGAGTGTGGGTGGGACTCTCCCATTCAAACCTGGTGCCCAGCCCCTCACTGCCTGCAGAGTGAAACCTCAACTCTGGCTTGGGCCTTAATACCTTCTGTGAACTTGACCCTCTGGCCTGTCCTCTTTCTACTGCCCACTGTGGCTCCAGCTGCCAGCATCTCCCCAGATCATCTGGGCTTTTTCATACCTCTGTGACTTTGCTCATCCTTTTCCCATTGCCAGGAATGCCTTTCCTCTCCCTCTTGTCAAACTCCTACTCATCCTTCAAAACCCAACTCAATGTCACTGCCTTATCATGCACACCAGCGCCCCCTCCCCTCTGTGCTTCCCCAGTCTCTAGTTCCCACCTCTATCACAGCACTTAGGAAAACGCCACTGAGGCCGAGCATGGTGGCTCACGCCTGTAATCCCAGCACTTTGGGAGTCCAAGGTGGACAGATCACAAGGTCAGGAGTTCGAGACCAGCCTGGCCAACACAGTGAAACCCTGTCTCTAATAAAAATACAAAAAATAAGCTGCGTGTGGTAACAGGTGCCTGTAATCCTACCTACTCAGGAGGCTGAGGCAGGAGAATCACTTGAACCTGGGAGGCGGAGGTTGCAGTGAGCTGGGATCGCACCACTGTATTCCAGCCCAGGGGACAGTGCAAGACTCCATCTCAAAACACAAATAAAAATACAAAATTAGCTGGGCATGGTGGCGCACACCTGTAGTCCCAGCTACTTGGGGGGCAGAGGCAGAAGAATTGCTCGAACCCAGGAGGTAGAGGTTGCAGTGAGCGGAGATCGTGCCACTGCTCTCCAGTCTGAACGACAACAGAATGAGACTCTGTTTCAAAAAAGAAAAAAAAAAAAAAGAAAAACCCTAGTGATGTGTTCAAAAGCCTGCCGCTATGCGTAAGCACCTCAAAGGAAGGCTTGGTGGCTTCGTATGCCCCTCCATGCCTAGCACAAGACAGGAGCCCAATACATGTTGGTCAAATGAATGATAACACCCACAGTCCTTGCCATGACCTATAGGCCCCGTGTGATCCAGCCCCCAGTGATTCTCTGGCCTCATCTCAAGCCCTCTCCCCCGTCACTTCTGTGTTCCACCCCAGTGGTCTCTTTCAGTTCAAGTCCAACTTGTTCTTCCCTCCTTCATTCTCCCTTCCTCCCTACACACAAGCTGATCCTTGGGCCTGGAAAGCTTCCTGCCTTTGCCTCATCCACTGCTCACTTACCCTGGAGACTCACATCAGTGGTGCTGCCCCCAGGCAGCCTTCCAAGTGCCTCCATGGGGGTAGCACCAGGTGTGCCGTATCCTCCACACCTGGCATACAGTGGGCAGGCAACACGTGCTTGTGGAATGGGGCATCAATGCAAGAATGAGAGACAGCAGTTAAGGATGGAACTTCAGCGCCTTGATCCTCAGGACAGGTTCCATCCTCCCTACCCGACATTCCTTCCTGGGCTTCTGGGCTGTGCACAGACCACCTTCGTGATTCACCTTTGTGATTATTTACTTCGTATTTTTCTTTAAATCAATTCACTTTCTTAGCCTCCTTCTGAGCAATAATAAAATAATGGTTGGATGTGTTAATTTATATTAACAATTCATGACTATTGGTTTAAGAATTGTTCCTCGGCCGGGCGTGTTGGCTCATGCTTGCAATCCCAGCATTTTGGGAGGCCAAGGCGGGCAGATCACGAGGTCAGGAGATTGAGACCATCCTGGTTAACATGGTGAAACCCCATCTCTACTAAAAATACAAAAAATTAGCTGGTCGTGGTGGCGGGTGCCTCAGCCTACTCGGGAGGCTGAGGCAGGAGAATGGCGTGAACCTGGGAGGCGGAGGTTGCAGTGAGCCAAGATCGTGCCACAGCACTCCAGCCTGGGTGACAGAGTGAGACTCCGTCTCAATTAAAAAAAAAAGAAAAAAGAAAAAAATTGTTCCTTCTAGGTAGCTCCTAAAAGCATCTTGTCCAATTGCACCCGCCTTGGGAACTGCTGCTCCACCCTGTATGATGTTGGGGGTGGTGGCCCTGCGGGTTGTTTTTGGCTCTTTCTGCCAGTGAGCAAAATGCATGTGTTCCTTTCACTGTGAATTTCTTGACGGGGTAGAAACCGAGCTCTCAACCTACCTCAACTAAAGCAGCCTTTCTATGGGTTTATGTATTTCTTCCCTGCCTATGTTTTAGCCCAGAAAACTTAGTTCTTCTAAACTAAAACCAAAGCCAAAACCAAAAAACATAAAGGTTGACAACGATCATGCCAGGGCATATCTAAGTCACAGTGACAGTGTGGAAGATACCCACACTTGTGGGTGGGGAGAGGTTCTTTGGTCTCAGATGTGAAGTGCAAGAGGCTGTCTACTCTAATACGAAGACTCCAGGAGCCTGGGAGGGGCTGTGGCCGGGACAGCAGAGCACCTGTGGCCAGGTAAGCTGCTATGTGATCCACGCTCCATCCCTGACCACTGGGTCCTTGGGTAGGCCCCACCCACTCCCACTCAGTGTCCCTGACTGTGAACTATGAGGCTGGGTAGACTGGGAGCTCAGGGACAACTTGGGGCTCATCTATCTGCTCCGAGGGAGCAGTGAGTGAGAAGGGTAGGGATGAGGCTGGGGCTGGGCCAGGGCACACTCTGTCCCCGCAGGCCCCTGCCTTTCTCCCAGGCTTCTGAGGCCTCTGTCCATAGCTGAATCACCCCCGGGTGCTTCCTCTGGGAGCCTTGGCCATTGCCCCTCCTGCAAGAACCTCAGAAGGCCCCAGTGGGAAGTCGCCTCTCATCAGCCTCTTCAGCCCAATGAGGGGCACACAGGAGGGAAGGAGCAGAGGCCTTTGTGGGTGGGGGAAGTACACATAGGGGCCACAGATCCTGCCTGGCAACTCCTATCTGCCAAATGGGGGGTAATTATCCTGGTGGGGCACATAGTAGGTGAAACTGAGCACCTACTATGTGCCCTACCAGGATAATCACCTCCATTTGGCAAATGAGGACACCAAGGCACAGAAAGGTTAAGTGATTTGCCCAAGGTCACACAGCTAGTTAGCAGCAGGTTCAACAGCTTAACTACATATGCCTCCTAAAAATGTCCTCCCATACAGCCCCCCACATCTACTGTGGCAGTGCCCGGGGAGTTGAAGACCACAGGAAGAGACACACACCCATTTGGCCAGACCAGGGCTGGGAGCTGGGGGGTAGTTCTCAGAAGTAGAACGTGTCACCCAGGGAGTGCTGCGGGCTGCTTCCAGACACAGGCCTGTGGAGGACACACATCTTGCCTCCAAGGTGTGACTGGGACCACCGTAGGGCCAGGAGTGACAGGCACCCGGGGTTGGGCCCAGGCTGGGAATAGATGGCTGCCAGCCAATGTGGATGAGGGCACCCCAGGGCCTCGGTGTACGGCTGACAGGGCTGGCCAGGAGCCCCAGAATAGGCTTCCAGATCTCCCACCAGAGCCACAGCCCAGGAACTGAACCCAGTTCCAATACCTCCACCTCTTCTGACATGGGGACCCCCATCTATGTCCTCAGAATGCCTAGCATACAATTCTTACAGTGATGGGGCTGGAGGCCTTAGCTTAAAGGCTGTAGGGGTGTAAGGAGCGCCAGGGTGTAATGAAGGTCCCACTCCCCAGAAGGCTCTGGGGGAAGCACAGGGCAGGAGGCAGGGCTGCCTCAAGATACTGAGCTGGTTTCCCCATCTGTGAAGTGGGAGCAGCACTCTTGGTGGCCTTCTTGCCCTCATAGTGTGTCCTTGGAGGCTAGGGCTTCACAGGAAGGTGGCCGAGAGTGGATGAGGGCCACATGGGCCCAGCAAGCCCTCCCACATTGAGAGGGGAGTCCACCTTCTCACCTGCCCAGCTCCTCCACACCCAGTGGGGCCAGCCAGCCTTCCTGTGGGACAGAGGCCATCCCCACTTCCTCCTGGCCACCCCTGCCACACACGCCCACCTCCCTGACACAAAACATGTGCCCTGAGGGGCCCTCTGGTCCAAGCCTCCCCTTTCACAGGTGAATTAACTGAGGCCCAGTAAGGCCAGAGCGTTCAGAGACTCAGGGATGAAGCCACATCAGACCTCAGGTCTGGCTGAGCTCAGAGCTCTGACTACCCCCCAACACGGCCTGGCGGGTGCAGTCCGGAGCTGAGGTGGGGGAGGAGTGGGGATCAAGTCACAAAACCCCAGGACATAGCCCACCTGGGCCGGCCCACCGCACTGCTGGGGGATATGGAGTCATTTGAGGAAAGGATCCCATTGGCCCTGTTTGGGGAACCCCTTCCCAGACCAAGACTGGATCGCAATGGGGCCCTGGATCTGTCTCAGTTGCTCACCAGGGAGGGCGTGGAATAGGCTCCACAACCCCCAAACCTCGGTCCCCATCCGTGCCCTGGCATCTTGGCCGGGTTGTAGGAACGAGGGAGAACGCGACTGTAACGCCGGCGTTGAGCACTTAAGAGTTCCCCTTCCTCTTCACCGAGGGCTGCGGCGAGGTTTTAGACCGAGGCGCGAGATCTAAGGTTAAAGAAGGGGCTTCTAAGCCCAGTCTTGGCCAGAGACCCCACAGGCGGGCCGGGTTCGCCCTTCGCATTCGGCCGCTCCCCACCCACCAGAGACGGAGTGGCCGCGGCCGAGCCGGGTCCACCCTGCAGCAGCGCTCCGCCGCCCTTCCCGTCTGTCCTTCCCAGGCTCACGCCGCCCTCGCCCACCCTGGGGCCCCCTCCCCAGATGGGAGCCCCTCCGACCCCTGCGAGGCCTGCTGGGGACCCACTTGGCCGCGAGATCGTAGTGGGAGCTCGGCCAAAAGAATTCTTCGCTTTCCCTGGTCCTCAGTTTACCCATCTGGGAAGAGGGGCGTCGCGGCCGCAGAAGTCCAGCTCCCCAAGCGCCAAGCGTTGGGTCTGCAGCTCCCTCGGTTCCCGCGCACCCAACGGCCGCGAGACCCCTCCCCGCGCCCGCA
>NW_012116021.1:828135-831780 GCF_000951035.1 Colobus angolensis palliatus | reverse complement strand
GGCCCCGCCGGCCACATCTGGACGGCATCTGCCGCGGGGGAGGGGCTCGGAGCCTCGCCCCGAGTGTCCCGCAGGGAGCTTTGCGCATCCGGGGCAGGAAGCCCGCGCATCCCGTGCAGACGGATGGTGCAGATAACGGACCCGCCATTCAACTTTCTTGGTACCTGGGGCTCGTAGCTTAGAAGGCTAAGGGAAGTAGCACAACCTTGCGAGAAAGCACCGGGGTCGGGAACACGCGCTTCTCATTTTTTCTTTTTCCTTTTTTTGTTTTTGAGACAGAGTCTTGCTCTGTCGCCCAGACTGGAGTGCAGTGGCGCTTTCTCCGCTCACTACAACTTCGTCCTCCCGGGTTCAAGCAATTATCCTGCCTCAGCCTCCCAAGGCCTCAGCCTCCCAAGTAACTGGGATTACAAGCGCACACCACCACGCCTGGTTAATTTTTGGATTATTAGTAGAGACAGTTTCACCATGTTGGCAAGGCTGGTCTTGAACTCCTGACCTCAAGTGATCCGCCCGCCTCGGCCTCCCAAAGTGCTGAGATTACAGGCGTGAGCCACCGCACCTGGCCTGCGTCTCTCATCTTGATCCTGCTTGCAGAGGTTGTGTAGCCGCGGGAGCCCCGCCCGGGTGGAGCCATGACCGGCAGGGCTCCCCGTCTCTGAGCAACTTTACTGGGCGGTACCAGATAATATTTGTATTGGTTCCCTGTGGCTGCGGTAACACAAACGTAAAACAACACAAATTTACTGTCTTACAAGTTTTGTAAAATCAGAAGTCCAAAATGGGTCTCACTGGACTAAAAGCAAGGGGGTTGAGGGATACAGCTTTCTCAGAGGCTGGAAGGGAGCCTGTTTCTTTGGCTTTTCTGGCTTCTAGAAGCTGCCCACATTCCTTGACTGGTGGCCCCATCCATCTTCAAAGCCAGCAGTGGCCCCCAGTCTCTCACAACCTGTGACTATGACACCAACTGTTCTGCCTCTTGCTTCCACTGGTAAACATCTTTGTGATTACGTCGGGCTTACCCAGATAATCCAGGGTAATCTTTCTATTTTAAATCAATGGATTGTCAACTGTAACTCCACCTGCGATTTCCCTTTGTGGGAGTAGCATAACGTATTCACAGATTCTGGGCATTAGAACCAGGGCATCTTTTGAGGAGGAGGATATTATTATGTCTACCACAATATTCAAGCTGACTTCCCGAATTTCAGATTTATAATCAAATTTAAGTTCTTCCTTATCCATGATTGGAATCCTTGGGACAGTTAAAGCCTTGCACTGCATGGTCCAAATTCATTGCTTTGTGACTGGCTGTGTATTATTATTTTACTTGTACTTGCTCTTCTTTTGGAAACTTCATGGAGGACCAGGGTACCCTTAGGTAGCAGCCTTGCTTCTCTTTCCTAATTTGCTGCTGCGCTCTTAAAAACCAGGTCACAAACATATTGGAATATACAATTGTGTGTAAAGTAAAAGTAAGTAGGCTCTGAGCGAGACCTGAGAGGCTATTTTGTTTTTTCTCTCTCCAGTCTCATGCATGTCTGACCCTCTCCACTATCATATCTGGCATAATCTCCTCCATGTCTGACAAGCCAAGGAAACACTACATCAGGCCAGGAGAGAATCTTCCACCTGGGGCTCTGCCTCTCCTGCCCAGGCTCCGCAGGGATTTTAAGAGGAGTAAAGATCCTGCTGTGGCAGAAGTGCAACCCAGCTTTCTGGAGGGCACTTTGGGGATAGGAATGAAGATCACTTTCAGAAATTTAGCCTGAAGAGGCTGGGCGCGGTGGCTCAAGCCTGTAATCTCAGCACTTTGGGAGGCCAAGGCAGGTGGATCACTTGAGGTGAGGAAGGGGCCAGCCTGGGCAACCTGGTGAAACTCTCTCTGTACTAAAACACAAAAATCAGCCAGGTGTGGTGGCGCATGCCTGTGGTCCCACCTACTTGGGAGGCTGAGGCATGAGAATCACTTGAACCCGGGAGGCGGAGGCTGCAGGGAGCTGAGATCACGTGACTGCACTCCAGCCTGGACGGCAGAGCGAGACTCTGTCTCAAAAAAATAAATAAATAAATTTAGCCTAAGGAAATAGAATATTTATGTGCAAGGCTTTTCACTGCAGTATTACTTGTAATACTGGAAAATCAGAAATAGCCTAAATGGGCCGGGCGTGGTGGCTCATGTTTGCAATCCCAGCACTCTGGGAGGCCGAGGCAGGCAGATCACAAGGTCAGGAGTTCGAGACCAGCCTGGCCAACACAGTGAAACCCTGTCTCTACTAAAAATACAAAAATTAGCTGTACGTGGTGACGGGTGCCTGCAGTCCCAGCTACTGGGGAGGTTGAGGCAGGAGAATCGCTTGAACCTGGGAAGCAGAGGTTACAATGAGCCGAGATCGCGCCACTAGACTCCAGCCTGGGTGACAGAGAAAGACTCTATCCCAGTAAGAAAAAAAAAAAAAAAAAAAATGAAGAGACAGTTTTTGCTCTTGCAAAAAGAAAATTCAAATGGGCTCATAAACATGTAAGAAGATGTTCAATAACTCACTTATTAAGATAATGAAAAGTATAACTACAAAAGATACTATTCTTCACTTACCAGATCAGCAAAGAGAAAAAAAAGTTTGGTAGGTCAGGCACAGTGGCTCATGACTGTAGTTCCAGCACTTTGGGAGGCTGAGGCAGGAGAATCACTTAAAGCCAGGAGTTCGAGACCAGCCTGGGCCACATGGCAAAACCCATCTCTATAAAAAAAATAATAATAATAATAATTAGCTGGGCGCGGTGGCACGTGCCTGTAGTTCCAGCTTACTTGGAAGGCTGAGGTCAGAGGATTGCTTGAACCTGAGAAGTCAAGACTGCAGTGAGCTGTGATCGCGCCACTGCACTCCAGCCGGAGCGATAGAGGGAGTCCCTGTCTCAAAAAAAAAAAAAAAAAAAGTTTGGTAACACACCATTTGCAAGGGTGGGAGGAAAACATGCATCCCCTGCATTGCTGGTTGGTGTGTAAACTGACTCAGCCTCGAAAGAGAATATTTGGGCAGTATTTATCAAACATATAAACACATGTCCTATTTGATTTGGCACTTATAGAAATTTATCCTACAGATATGCTCACACATAAGTGAAAGGAATACCCAAAGCTCTTCACTGCATCACTGCAACATTGTAGCCAAAACCGCAATGACTTTTGCACCAACCTAATAGCTAGAAACAACCTAAATGTCCACCAAGAGAGATGGGATAAATGAATGATCATTGTATGCCCTACAATGGAATGCATATGACTATCAAAAATAACTAGGATTCCCCTTACAGAACGCTCCCCAAGACAGGTTGTTAAGTAATAAAACCTGGATGCAGAGCAGTGTTCAAGTCGTTTATCAATTGTACTTAAATGGAAAAAACACAGAGACACACAATTGGCTTTTATATGTGCATGCACTGAAACACAAGTTGTTTCCCAGGAAGGAAACTGCAGCTGGAGAACAGGGTGGGAAACACATTTTTCAGCATATCCTTTTCTTCTCTTGAATGTTGAACCATGTAAATACCGTGTCTATTCAAAATATAAATAAAATTAAAAGTGAAGACAAAAGACTAGAAGATTAACAGGCTTATATATATATATATATATATATATACACA
>NW_012116021.1:825190-827688 GCF_000951035.1 Colobus angolensis palliatus | reverse complement strand
TTTTAGATGGAATTTTGCTCTTGTTGCCCAGGCTGGAGTGCAATGGCACGATCTTGGCTCACTGCAGCCTCCGCCTCCTGTGTTCAAGCGATTCTCCTGCCTCAGCCTCCTGAGTAGCTGGAATTACAGGCATGCGCTACCTCGCCCACCTAATTTTGTATTTTTAGTAGAGACAGGGTTTCTCCATGTTGGTCAGGCTGATCTCGAACTCCCAACCTCAGGTGATCCACTTGCCTCGGCCTCCAAAAATGCTGGGATTACAGGCATGAGCCACCGCGCCTGGCTATAATATAAAAATTTGAATGCCAGGTGTGGTGGCTCACATCTGTAATCCCAGCACTTTGGGAGGCCGAGGCAGGGGCATTGATTGAGGCCAGGGCAACATAGCAAGACCCCATCTCTATTTTAAAAACTTTTTTTAACTTGGCTGGGCACAGTGGCTCATGCCTGCAATCCCAGAGTTTTGGGAGGCCGAGGCAGGCAGATCACCTGAGGTCAGGAGGCCTGGCCAACATAGTGAAAGTCTGTCTCTACTAAAAATACAAAAATTAGCCAGGCTTGGTGGCAGGCACCGGTTATCCCAGCTACTCAGGAGGCTGAGGCAGGAGAATCACTTGAACCTAGGGGACAGAGGTTACAGTGAGCGGAGATCACACCATTGCACTCCAGCCTGGACGACAAGAGCAAAACTTGTCTCAAAAATAAAAGAATAAAAATTATAAACTTATACTTATGGATGAAATGATTTGATGTCTCAGGTTTGCTTTGACTTAATCAAGAGGGGGTGGAGAAGTCAGGAATGCTCAATACAATTTTCCCCTATTTAAAACAGGGGAAAATCAGAAACAATTAGATGTTCAGTAATGGGGGATTGGTCACATAAATTATGGGCTTCCATATGAAAAAACTACTATGCTACCATTTAAAAAATAATAAATCATAGCCAGGCGCAGTGGCTCACGTCTGTAATCCCAGCACTTTGGAAGGCTGAGGCAGGCGGATCACCTCAGGTCGGGAGTTCGAGACCAGCCTGACCAACATGGAGAAACCCCATCTCTACTAAAAATACAAAAATAGCCTGGCGGCTATGGTGGCGCATACGTGTAATCCCAGCTACTCAGGAGGCTGAGGCAGGAGAATCGCTTGAACCCAGGAGGCGGAGGCTGCGGTGAGCCGAGATCATGCCACTGCACTACAGCCTGGGCAACAAGAGCAAAACTCTGTCTCAAAATAATAATAATAATAATAATAATAATAATAGCAATAAATCATATTTTAGAAGTATTGAAAGAGTATTTTGTGTTTTGTTTTGCTAATAATCGTGGAGTGGGAAGACCTTTTTAGGTATATGAAATCCATACTCCACAAATGAAAAGACTGCTACAGTTGACTACATAAAAGTAAAAATCTCTGCATTGCACAACCACCACAAGCAAAGTCAAGCAAAGTCAAAAAGAACACTCCATAGCAGGGGAAAATTAGCTATATGTTGCTAATTGTTGAGGCTCAGAGATGGGTATATTGAGGGTTCATTATTACTGTTATTTTTTAGTGTGTTTTCAAATTTCCATAACAAGAGGAAAAACTTAAATATATACAAACTTCTGTATGGCAAAAGCCAAATATTACACTGGACAATAATATTTGCAACACATATAAACAACAACAGATTAATATTAATAATGTCCTAAAAAGGTCCTAAAAAAACCAGGCGCTTGCTGGGCACGGTGGCTCACGCCTGTAATCCCAGAACTTTGGGAGGCTGAGGCGGGTGGATCATGAGGTCAGGAGATTAACATCATCCTGGCTAACACGGTGAAACCCTGTCACTACTAAAAAATAATAATAATACAAAAAATTAGCCGGACGTGGTGGCGGGCGCCTGTAGTCCCAGCTACTCCAGAGGCTGAGGCAGGAGAATGGCGTGAACCCGGGAGACAGAGCTTGCAGTGAGCCAAGATCACACCACTGTACTCCAGCCTGGGCGACAGAGTGAGACTGTGTTTATAAATAAATGGCCGTGCGCGGTGGCTCACGCCTGTAATCCCAGCTCTCAGGGAGGCAGAGGTGGGAGGATAGCTTGAGCCCAGGAGTTCGAGACCTGCCTGGGTAATACAGCGAGACCCCGTTCTCCACAAAAAGGAAAAAAAAAAAAAAAGACAAAAAGAATATAAATAAATAAACAAACAAACATTAGGGCAGAATAAGACTTGGGAAAATAAAATAAAATAAAAACAACACAACTGAAAACTGGGCAAAGCATTAGATCCAAAACTTCACAGAAGAGGAAATTTTATTTTATTTTATTTTATTTTATTTTTTTGAGATGGAATCTCGCTCTGTTGCCCAGGCTGGGGTGCAGTGGCGCAATCTTGGCTCACTGCAAGCTCCACCCCCCGGGTTCACGCCATTCTCCTGCCTCAGCCTCCTGAATAGCTGGGACTACAGGCGCCCACCACCACGCCCGGCTAATTTTTTGTATTTTCAGTAGAGACGGG
>NW_012116021.1:818061-825140 GCF_000951035.1 Colobus angolensis palliatus | reverse complement strand
CAGGATGGTCTCGATCTCCTGACCTTGTGATCCGCCCACCTCGGCCTCCCAAAGTGCTGGGATTACAGGCGTGAGCCACCGCGCCCAGCCAGAAGAGGAAATTTTAAAAGCCAACAGGTGAAAAGATGTTTAATCTTAGTTGTACTCAGGAAACACAATTTCAAAACAATGAGATGTCAGTTTTCACTCATGATATTGGCAAAAGTCTAGACCAATGGATAACATCTAGAGTTGGCCAGGGTGTGGGGAACTGGGATCCCCACATGGTTCTGGGGCACTTGGGAATCGCTATGAACAAAATGGCAAGCCGTATTCACAATTTAACCACAGCTACCTTTTCATCCAGTGATCCTGTTTTGGGGAATTTATCCTAAACCCAGGGAGTAATGAAACTAGGGCTTAAACCATTCATGCAGCAGGAGGCTTATTAGAGCATTCCTTGTTCCAGAAGAAAAATAAGCCAAAGCGTCTGTAGAGCACCCTTTAAACAAGTGATTACAGGCCCACAGGAAACACCGTACTCAGTCACAGAGCGTGTGTGCTAATTCTCTATGCACCAACTTGGAATGATGTCCATTAGTACATTTTTAAGTTCAAAAGCAAGTTCCAAAGTAATGCATTTCATCTCACCCTGTATTCACAAGAAAGAACTCTCTGGGTTTGTCATTCGGGTGTATTGTCATGAGTGCTGGGATGGAATGGAAATGAACTTGCCAAATTATTAACCCACTCTGCCTCAATGAGGTTGACTTGAGCCAGGGGTGGGTTGGGGGAGGGAGACAAGGGAGAGACCATCCAGTTTTGCCTTACATGCTTGTTTATTCTTTGAATTGTTAGAACAAACGAGATTTTCACAGCAACCAGCCACCACTACAAAACCACTAAAATACTGCTTAAAGGGAGAGGTGTGGTGGCTCATACCTGTAATTCCAGCACTTTAGGGGGCAGAGGAGGGTGGATTGCTTGAGGCCAGGAGTTCAAGACCAGCCTGGCCAACATGGCAAAACCCTGTCTCTACTAAAAATACGAAAATCAGCCAGGTGTGGTGGCATGCACCTGTAATTCCTGCTTGTTGGGAGGCTGCGTCACAAGAATTGCTTGAACACAAGAGACAGAAGTTGTAGTGAGCTGAGATCATGCCATTGCACTCCAGCCCAGGCTACAGAGTAATACTCTGTCTCAAAAAAATAAAAATAAAAATAAAAAAGAAAAGGTGAGAGTGGGAGGGGCAGGCAGGACTGGGAATGATGCCTCCCTGCTCATCCTGTGTGGCACCCCTTGCTGCCACCTCCATCTCAGTGCCTCAGCCCCACGTGGTGCTCAGAAGAGCCCTGGGGAGGGGGTGCATGATCTCAGGGTGTGGTAGCTTAGTGGCGGACTTTTCCCAAAGACCCCTTCTCTAGGCTGGAGTCCCTTGGCGAGGTCAGGAGCAGCTGTTTCTAAACTTCCCTCTCGCCACGAGTTTAAGCAGCACAGGCTGCTTGCAGGCACTTTGGTCAGCTGTGTGGATGCATGGCTCCTGTGCACTGAGGATTCCTGGTCTACCTGGGCAACAACAGCAGGGATAATAAGCTCCGTGGGTGCAGGGTTCCTGCCTGCACTGTTTTCCACTGTATGCCACCACTTAGCACAGGACTTGGCACATACAGTGTGAACTAAAGAGCCAAAGCAGGGGATGGTGGTGTGCACCTGTCATTCCAGTTTCTCAGGAGGCTGAGGTGGGAGGATCGCTGGAGCCCAGGCCTTCAAGGCCAGCCTGGATAGAATGATGAGATGACAGAAGTCCCCCACACTGTGACGAGGGAGGACAGGAGAAGGTGAGTGTCCAAGGGGCAGTGTTGAGGAATGAAGTGCATTGCCAGATGGACAGGTGGAGGGAGGGTGTCCGTAGCAAAGGGACCAACATCTGCAAAAGCAGGGGGTCCAGTGCATGGCGAGGGGGAGGCTGGAGTGCTCAGCGACAGTGGAGCCCTGAATGCCGAGCTAGGGAGCTAAGCTCTATTCCAGGGGATGCTGAATCCCTGATGAAGTCGGAGAAAAGGACACTGATGGAATTAGATTTGCCTTTTAGAGAGAGTCCCTGGGGACAGTTTGGGGACCAGATTGGAAGGGCGCCAGGTAGGAGGCAGGAAGAGCAGTTGGTGGCAGGTGGGGAGGCGGGGTGCTCTCCAGAGATAGAAGGAGAGCAGTTCAGGGATATTCCGGAGGCACCTTCCGGAGGCCTGGTGACCAGTAGCAGGGGAGGGAGTCAGAGGAAGGGAGCACCAGGGCTGCTGCTGGGGCTGGGGAGGGCAGTGCTAGAGTTAGTACTTCTGGTGCCGAGATATATATATATATATGTGTGTGTGTGTGTGTGTGTGTGTGTGTGTGTGTGTGTGTGTATTTAATTTCTTATTGCTGTTGTTTTCAAGAACTCAGATTGGATTTTATTATAAAATTGATTAAAAACACATTTTTTGAAAAAAAAAAAAAGACAAAGAGCAGCTTTTACAGCAAACTTTCTTGGGAACTTTCTCAGGAAGTGGGAAAGGGCCTGTTGTTGTCTGGGCTGTGGAAGGGATGGGAAGGACCTAGAGTCCAGCAGGAGAGACAGAGGTCCCTGAGGCGGCAGCAGGGTGGGGCAGAGTGGGGTGGGGGGAGGAATGGGCCAGGCAAGTGGGGATGCAAAGACCCGCATGGCACCCCTCGGCGGGCTACCTCCCCAGTGCTCCCTGGATGCCAAGCCCATGCACAGATCACATGCTCCAGTCTGTGTGTGGCTCCCCCAGGAGTCCTCCAGGGCAGGGCAGAGCAAGGCAGGGTCCCTGCAGAGGAGTGCTGGGTAGGAGGCAGCTTTGCGGTCAGACAGACGTGGCTTCCTCAGAGGGTCTGACATAAGCAGGGAGGGCACTGGTCTGGGGTGGTTACTCATGCCTGAGCCATCAGCTTCCTCTATAAAATGGGGACAATCCCTGGAGCTGTTGTAAAAATTAAATGAGAAAAATCCTGTACAGCATTTAGCAATGCCCAGCCCTCAAGAAGCCCTTGCAGTGGAGCCCCCCATGGATTGTCTTAGTGAGGTCTTTGACCAGGTGGCGTGGCTTACACTCTATGGAGGGGGTCCTCTCTGTGGAGGGGGTTGTCCTCTCTATGGAGGCTGTCCTTTCTATGGAGGGGGTTGGGTGGGGGTGAGGGAGGAGATCTCATGCCTTCCAATCTGTCCTGGGCATGAGGTCTCCTCTTCTCCACCATGGGTGTCCCACCCACTCCCATGGGTTCACCACCTCCCTGGCCACCATCCCCCATTTCCATCCATGGCCTAAGACATCCTGCCCAGCCCCCTCCACAGAACCAGCTCCTTGTAGTCATCTGAACCGGGCATCCTGGGGGCTCTCAAATATACCTCCAAACCTGACCCTGCCATCCTGCCCCTACACCTTGGCCAAGGGTGCCACCCCCACCAGGCTCTTTGCCTCCCTGTCCCCCATCCAATCTGCCCCAATTCTGCTCAATTCTGTAACCACTGCCCCATGACCTGTTTTAGGGGAGGCTGCGGCAGCCCCTCACTGGCCACTCCAGCCTCCTGGGTGGTTCCCCTGCCCTCACCACAACCTCTGTCCCACTGGCAGCTGGATTGACCTTTTGGAGATGTCACTGTCTCCCTCTCTCTCCCCTAAATTGCTGAAAATCCTTCAGGACTCCACCAATGCCAAGGTCAAATTCCACGCAAAGCATCACACTGCCTCCTCATCAATGCATCAGCCTTTCCCTGGACCTGCAGCTGCCCCCTTGCCTCTCACATGGAGTCTGCTCCCTCCTGAGTGTACCTGGCACTGGCATAAGGCAGACTGCCAGTAAAAAAGGGCTGAGGACGGGCCGGTGGGACTCGGGGGTTCTGTCACCTGAGCAGTCCCTCAGGTGAATGCATTCCTGGAATTTCTCTTCTTCTGAGCCCTCAAGAAGGCTGTGGCAGTTCCACCCACCCAAGTTGGCCCGTATTGCTCCAGGGAACCTGGAGAAAGGTCCCGGGCTGTCTTGGGAAGAGGCCCACCTGCATTTGGCCTCCCCAGCCCTCACATCTACATGAAACGTGGCTCGCAGGACTGGCTGCCTATAGGGGAAGTGGGACCACAGGCTGAGTGTTCACTGAAGCTCACTCCAGGCTTCTGCGGGCTGGGGCCTGCACACAGCTGGAGATTTCAGGGAAGGGTTAGGCCAGACCCCCAGTCAAACACTGGTACCTTTGAAGTGGGCAGAGCGTGGCAGTTAAGGATCAGGCTTCATATCTTGGCTGTGACACTTATTAGCTGCGTGGCCCTGGGTCACTTCTCTGTGCCTTAGTTTTCCCACCAGCAGATGGTAACAATGCTTTGCCTCTCAGGATGGTGGTGCGGAGTGAGCGAATGCATGAGAAATGTGCCAGGCAGCAGGGATCCATGCATCCTGGCCATCTTATACCATCATTCCAGGTAGTCCCGGGCCTCACAGCCTCTGGCTCCATGCGCCCTCCTTCAGCTGCGGTTCCAGGCCTCCTGCTCTCCATGGGGGTGGCCCAAGACCCTAGGACTCAATGATGTAATGACAAAAGTGTTTAGCAACCAGTAGAGAGTGGGCGCAGGGTGCAGGGGGTTGGCCCTGACCTTAGCATTTGCCAGTTTCCATGGAGTAAATAAATAACCCTGCCCTGTCCAATTTCAAGCTGCTGTGGATGTGGAGTTGGGAAGAGATGCCCAGTGGCACACCAGGATATGATGTCTCCACCGCACAGATACAAGAGGTATGGATAACTTCAAAAGCAGAAACATTTGTGTTAACATAATCAAAAAGTGGTAAGTGTTTCATACTACGTTTGCTCTTTTGACAAACTTTGTGAGCATATGTAATTTAATTTTTAATGATGGCTATGCTTGACAACTGACCTGTGACATTACTGAAATGTGGACAGCTGGCTCTCCCAAGCAGGTCCAAGTTGGCCCCAGCCACCTATGGTGCTGTGCTGTGCCCGCTTGCCCACGGCACCAGGACCTGCTCTGAAAACTCTGTGGGGCCTGGCATTGGCCCACCTTCTCTTCATCCCAGGTGTCACTCTTTGGAACACCATGTTTAAGCAGGGGCTGTCTCTGGGTTTCTCTGTGTAGCCCATGTTCAATTCTAGGGACCCTCGCTCCTGGCCCCTTGTCTGCTAGTCATCTTCCACCCAAGGTTAAAAAGCACAGGGTTTCTAGCCAGGTGTGGTGGCGTGTGCCTATAGTCTCAGCTACTCAGGAAGCTGAGGCAGGAGAATCGCTTGAACCTGCATTCCACCACTGCATTCCAGCCTGGGCGACAGAGTGAGACTCTGTCTCAAAAACAAAACAAAACAAAACAAACCGAGCGTTTGGATGCAGGCACACCTGACTCCCATTCTGGACCTGACCTTTAACAGCTGTGTGACCATCAGCAAGTAAGTTAATCCCAAAGAGCCTCATTTGTCTCATCTGTATAATAGGAGTAAGTAACTGACAGGTCACCTCAAAAAAGTTTCCTTGGGTCCCTTGGCTGGAAGGAGGGAGCCAGGCAGGGGTGCAAGATAAGGACATGGGGTGGGTGGGGTCTTGGATTTCTTTGAGGCTGGTGGGAAGCTTTTGGGAGGCTTTAAAGGCTGCAGGGCAGTGGGGGTCTGATGAATGCGTGAGGCAGTTCACTCTGCAGCAGAGCGATGACATGAGCCACAGGGAGACACAGTGGGAGGCAGAGACACTGCTGAGGGGCCTGAGGGGTTGTGGTGGTGTCCGGGCAGGGGCACTGGGGTGGAGGACACAGTGGTGAGATGTGGGCTGCAGGACCACTGACTATTGTACAGGATCTGGCACTGGTGGGCAGCGAGTTCCCAGGGAGGGGAACTCATGTCAGGGATGAGAAGACAGGGGCTGGGGATGCCTGGGGACTGTGGGCCCAGAGCAAAGAGGAGCTGTGACACCCAAAGAAAGGGCTGGGCCTGTGGCCTTTCCAGGGCAGGGGAGCCCTGAGCAGTTGGGCAGGGCTGGGCTGGGCTGGGGCTGAACCAGTTGGGCTGACAAGAAGGCTTGGGTAGGACCTGACAAGGAGGACTTGCTTCGGGGTGTCAACCTGTACCAGGCTCAGGCTGCAAGGCCAGGTAGTGTCACCGTAACCCTCACCTGGTTGACACAGGATTTGGACCCAGGGATTTCCTTCCAACCCTGTAATATCACCATGTACTTTAAACAGCTACTGGGCTGCTTGACAGCTTCTAGGGCTGAGGCAGGACCCAAATGGTGGAGAAGAGGCAGCTACAGGCTGAGAACTCAGAAGGGGAATCTCAGCAGAAAACACCCCCAAGGAGCTGAGTCCTGCGGGAGCTCCCACTACACGAACTGACGGTGTTGTGGGAGCGGGTCCAGCCACACAAAGGAAGTTCCAGTACAGCGGGCTCGGAAGTTGACAGTTCAAATCCTGGCTTGCCTCAGTACTGCTGGCTTTGGTCCGCAGCTCCCTCTGGCCAGCACACACCCAGCTGGGGAGCCACTCAGGGCTGGACAGGGGTCAGGGAAAGGGCGTTCATGCCAAGTGCCCTGGACCAAGAGGCTGGAGAAAACCTTCAGTTTCAGGCTGCCTAGGGCAAAGGTGGTGATCTTTGGCAGCACAAAGTGCCCTGGGTTTGTGGCGGTCCTTTGGCCTCCAGTTTCAGTGCCAGCCTGGGAGTGTCCAGAGAGATGAAGTGTGAGATGGTACCTGTCCCAAGTGGGAGGGGTACTCCCACAGTGCCCAAGTGGGAGGAGGCACGCTGACCCATGTAGCAACACACACAACCCACAGGCCTCATCTCTGCCTCTCCCAGGCAAGCAAAGGAGCAGACTGCAGCAGCCCCCTGGTGTGGCTGTTGCCTTGGAGGGAAGAGGAAGGGATCCAGGTGGGAGAGCCCACACTTGACACCAGTAACCCCCACCCCTAAATCAGCTACCTCCATCCTGATTGGTCAATGCCTGAGCCATGCTGGTTGGTAAATATTTTGAGCATCACCTCGAATGGACTCATTTGTGAAAACTACCTGGAAACTCCTTTCTAGCAATTTTAGCTTTGCCTTTTTTTTTTTTTTTTTT
>NW_012116021.1:800333-817191 GCF_000951035.1 Colobus angolensis palliatus | reverse complement strand
GGGAAGATACAGAAAAGGCATGTGAAAATCCAATGAAACAAAGAGTTGCTTTTTAAAAAGATAAACAAAATCCACAAACCTTAGCTAAAAAAAAAAAAAAAAAAAAAGAAGGCTCAAAGATCCTCCTTCTCATGGGAAGCGTGGAGTCCCTGCAGGGGCCCCAACTCTCGTCCAGGCCTGCAAGGTCAGAGGCCCTCTTACTGGTCCCCCCAGATTTGAGCTCCTGCCGTGCTTGCTGGGACTGCCAGATGTCCCTCCTGACTCCAGGGAAAGGAAGTTCCGGGCTCCTCTCCCCTCTGACCCCAATGCCGTGGGTCCTGCCAGTTGCTATTCTATGTCTTCAGACTCTCCTCATCTTAAGATTCACTTTCTGCAGACTCCACCACCTCCTCAACCGTTTTATCCAGCTGTGCCTCTGGATACGGGTGTGGGACCCCACTGACAGGTCAGGCCAGGGCCACTGTGCATCACCATCCCCGTGCAGCACCCTCATTCCCCCCTCCCCTTCTTTCAGGACCTGAGCTCTTTCTCCTTCCCAGCATCACGGAGCTTACTCCATCCACCTCCTCAACTCCCATTTCCTCTGCAAGTCTCAGTGATAACAGCAGCCAATGTTGACTGAGTTCTTCATCGTCTGCATGAATCCGCACGGTAACCTACAAGGCAGGAATCATTACCCTCTTTTTCAGACGAGGAGACTGATCTTCCGAAGGTTCAAACTGCATATTGCAGAGCTGGACTGTGACCCACACTAAGTCTGGACCTGCCCCATCACAAGGTGAGAGCCGTCTCTTCACAGTTCTCACTGTGGAGGCTGGGCTGGGGCCACTGGAAGCCTGAGAGAGGCCATCTCTTCCTGGTACCCCTCCCCACTGAAAGTGCTCCCTTGACTTGAAGTCGCCCACTGTCCAGATGCTCCTCTCTCCCCTGCCCACAGGCTCAGTCCTCAACCCTCTCATCCCTTGGCCACAGTGCATGCCCCCACACCTCCGATCATCATCTCTGGGTGGACACTCATTTCCTCTCCTGCCCACTCAGTTTTCCAGCTGACTGGTGGACATCTGCCCCCAGAGATGCTTGGACAACCCCAACCGAATGCATTCCACATCCAAACTCCTGATTGCTGCCCTCCCAAACCCCCTCCTTCTCTCTCGAGAGCCCCATCCTTCCGCCTCCTCGTTACATGGGCTCCACCTGCCAACACCAGCTCTGCCATCCTCCTCTCCCTCAGCCTCCACAAGTCATCATCAGGTCCTTCCCACTTCCTGCTCCCAATACCACTATCCTGGTTCTCCTTCCCAAGTTCTGAGCACAGGGCCCTCGAGAGCACATGCTGAGACTGTAAGAATGAACCACCATTTGCCTCAAGTGTTCACTCATCCAACAGTTATTTATTGAACGCCATGGACCAGGCACTGTGCCCAGCAGCTGGGATGCAGCGCTGAACATGAGACAAGCCCCTGCCCTGGAGGGGCTTACATCCCAGCAGGGTAAACAACCAGTAACTTCAGAAACCAAATACCCATCACGTCAGAGTGCCACGGGAAAGGTATGCTGAGCAAGGAAGGGCAGTGCCAGGGTCAGGGTGCCACTGTACGGGGTGATGGGGAGACCCTCCTCCCTGGAGAGGGCGGCATGATCCTAGTGGGCCGAGGTCAACTGCCAGGGTCAAATGGAACACAACTCACATTGTCAGGAAGACATCCCTAATACAAATCCAGGGACTTGGCTTCTTAACCTTTAAATTGGAAACACTTCTTGCTACCAGGGATGGGGGATGGGGCTCAGTGTTTGGGGAAACAGAGTGGGAGTCTTCTGCTGAACAGACTTGTTTTCTTAAGTTTTGAATTACATGAATGTATTCCCTTTTTTGAAAGGAAAAACTGAAATAGGAAAGAATTTTAAGTCTTTTGGAAAGAATTAATCATTTTCATGGAACTACTTCCCTACAGAAGGCCTGTTTTCATATCTGCCAACTTCTGCTGAAACACTGCAGATGGAGAACCCTCCAGCGCTCCCCAGAAGGGATACAGTCTTAACCCAGAGGACAGCATCCACCAGCCTGCAAGCACCGACCCTGTGCTGCAGCGTGAGTGCAGTGCACACTGGGCTAACCATCACCACAGTGAGACTGGCACCCTTTTGCGGGAGGGTAGACTCAGGAAGGTGAAAATCAGGATGTCTGCCAGGAGCTGACAAATCCCTCTGGGACTCTCATACTTCAGAGGCTCTCCAGTTTGGCTACTGCTAAACTTGGACTAGCCCCGACTACTGATCTTAATATCCATGTACCAATCATTGCTGCATCCTAATGGACAGCCAGCCAAGCTGAAAGCCCTTATTGAAGACTGGTCCACAAGATCAGATATAGCTGCCCCTGGTTTGAGCCTTGCTCCCCTGGTGTCTTTTCTGGTGAAGCTGGGCCCAGAGAGGGTTTTACTAAGTGGGCTCCATGGTAGTGGAAGTGGTGGGCAGAGAAGGCTGGCTCTATACGTGTCAGAGGCCTGAATAAACAGGGATTTGAGAAAGCTCAAGATATCCTGACTTAATCCTCAATGTGGCAAGCACAGGGCCATGGCCAGGCCTAGAGGAAGGTGGGCTGTTTGGGGTATGGCTCAGCAGGGTGTGATGTGATCAGGTAGGGGGTAAGGAAATGGGTAATTGTCGTCTAAATATTACATGTATCACAAAGTTACTGACTGCAGTCTCCACGAATTCAGGCTGCCAGTCCGATGCGCTATATCCCAACAATCTGAGCACTCTGTCAAAGATGCTCACAGAGACAACAGGAGCAGGCAGAGCTTTGTTTCCCTCTTAATCTTCAGAGCCTAGAACTGAGCTTGGCCCTCACCAGGCACTTAGAAATTGCATAATGAAAGAATTTCAGATTTTTATTAGTGGCAGTGAGCACTGAAAATCCAGTATTTGGCCAGGTCCAGTGGCTCACACCTGTAATCCCAACACGTTTGGGAGGCCAATGTAGGAGGATGGCTTGAGGTAAGGAGTTAAGAGACCAACCTGTGCAACATAGCGAGACCTTATTCTACTAAAAAAATAAAATTAGCCAGGAGTGATGGTTGCATGCCTGTGGTGCCAGCTACTTGGGAGGCTGAGGTGAGAGGATCACTTGACCCCAGGACTTTGAGGCTGCAGTGAGCCATGATCACGCCACTGTACTCCAGCCTGAGCCACAGTGTGAGTTCCCCATCTAACAAAAAAAGGAAAGCCGAGTATTCTATATGCTTTAACATATATATATATATATAGAGAGAGAGAGAGAGAGAGAGAGTCTTTCTGTGTCTCCCATGCTATAGTGTAGTGGCGTGATCTCGGCTCACTGAAAGCTCTGCCTCCCGGATTCATGCCATTCTCCTGTCTCAGCCTCCTGAGCAGCTGGGACTATAGGCGTCCACCATCACGCCTGGCTAATTTTTTGTATTTTTAGTAGAGACGGGGATTCACTGTGTTAGCCAGGATGGTCTTGATCTCCTGACCTCATGATCTGCCTGCCTCGGCCTCCCAAAGTGCTGGGATTACAGGCGTGAGCCACCGCACCTGGCCAACCTTAACCTATTTTTTAAAAAGATGTTTATGGCTTTGCTGATAGCAGGCCGGAAAGCTAGCTGAATTTGCAGGCAAGCTTAAGCAGTTAATGAAAAATTATTGTGGCTTGTCCAAAGGGATTGAGTTTTCCAAATAAAAAAACGGGCTTTAGTTTTATGCCATTGTAAGAGGCAGTGTGAGGGATGTTTTGATGCCCACTTTGAATCTGTAGGACCACTCAGTGATTTTTTAAAATCATTGGTTTCTGGCAGGCAAAACATTTAAAATCTCAAGGCTATCTCAGGAAATCTAGCACAGGGGCTGTCCTGCAGCAATTCATTAAATCACGTAACAAACGAACTCAAGAAGAGGGATGTGGCTCTGGATTTGTGGCCCTCAACACAACACTTGCCGCCTTGGGCTCTGGCTCCAACATCGGTTAAATGGAGGGACACAGAAGACTCTGTGGCTCTTATACTCTATGACATCATCAATGGCCACCTTAGAAAATCAAGCCTATTTAGACCACGGTTTGTGAGAAGTCACTTAATCTCTTTGAGGCTCAGTTTCATCTATAAAAAAGATGATAACGTTGGGAGAAGCCATCTTCAGCAATGAGGAAAGAAAAGGACAATGAAGTCAAGTGAGCAGTCTCGAATCTCAGCCCTGTGTAACCTAAGGGAAGGTTACTGGAACTGGGTCTACTTTCTTCATCTGCAAAATGGGGATAAGAATGTCTGCTGTTAAGGACTGTTGAATGATCTTGCTCATGCCAACTTACAGAAGGTACAAAATAAACACTGATCTCCTTTATTCTGATTTCACACTCAGCAAATGAGAGAAATATGAATGTACTGAAATGTCTGCCAGAAAAAGAAAATCCAACCCTTCAAAAGAATGCTATCAGGGGTTTTGACATCTATTCACCTACACTTCCCTCTTCCACAGTAAGAGGCCCACCTTCAGATCCACATTGCCCATCTCTGCGCTTATCATGGAGCTTTCAAGAGTGAGGATCAGAGGCTGTATGGAGCAGTGGGCACAAACCACAGGGAGCGCTGTTCAAAAATGGAAAACGAGGTGGCCCCGACACCAGGTGCTGCTGGGCACCCTCTCAGACCTGCCCTGCAACAGCATCAGGAGGCTGAGGGTCCCCAGTCAGAAGGCCCGAGAGGGGCCCGGGCTGGAAACTTGACTGCAAAGCAGCCCTCATCTCAAGGTGGCTCAACAGCACACCTGAAATCTAGCCCATGCGACAGCGTGGGAGCAGGAGGCCCTACTCCACCGCAGTAAGAACATTTATGGGCACCTAAGCTCTGGGAGAATGGCACCTGAGGGAACAGGGCGTGCCCACAAGCAGAGCTCCAGGAGGGAGAAGAGGCAGCCCTGCTCCTAGTCTCAGCCAGCATGTGTCATGTCCAGGCCCCAAAAGGGTGACCCTGGCTCAGGTTCTCATGCTCCAGAAGCTGGCCCAGGTGGCAGTGGGTTCCCTGCGGAGGCAGCTCATCATTCACAACACAGCAACGAACCTTCTGCTCCCATGAGGAAAATGTATTTTAAACTTGGGAAGAGTCATAATTCTGGGATGTTTCACATGTTGTCAGCTTTAACCTTCTACAGACACAGGGCCTCTCCTCTGGGAGGAGAGACCTCTGGCACGTGCTGGTGTGTGGTGGGTCCCTCTCCCTATTAGCAGAAATGTGGTGGGCATGCGCCAGGTTTATGATTTGGATCGTGTCCTGCACATAACACCTGTGAGAATACAACTGGGACTAGGACAATGCAGGAAGCATATTCTTCAAGAGGTGGTAACCAAAAGGCTCGGCCATACAAAGGGAATTGTGGTGGCAGGGCGTGGTGGCTCACACCTGTAATGCCAGCACTTTGGGAGGCCGAGGCGGGTGGATCACTTGAGGTCCAGGAGTTCGAGACTAGCCTGGCTAACATGGTGAAACCATTTCTACTAAAAACACAAAAATTAGCTGGGCGTGGTGGTGGGTGCTGTAATCCCAGCTACTGGGGAGGCTGAGACAGGAGAATTGCTTGAACCCAGGAAGCAGAGGTTGCAGTGAGCCAAGATTACACCACTGCACTCTAGCCTGGGCGACAGAGCAAGACTCTGTCTCAAAAAAAAAACCCACAAAAAAACCACAAAAGGATTCTGGGTGTAACAATCTCAATAGAGTCAGCAGGTGACTCTGGTTCTCCTAAAATTCTGCCCTTACTTGCCACTCACCACACCCCCAAATCTGAAGGGCCAGCCCATTTCTACCTATGACACCTCACCAGCAAGTAAAGGCCATGGGACCTCAGAAGTCTGTGGTGCTAAGGATGAAGACTCTCGTCAGAGAAGGCACTCAGCCCTAGTGAGGAGGTTCTGGGAAGCAGGTGGGTCTGCTCAATGCAGTCCCTAACCCTTGGGAGCGTCCGTGTGAAAGGTAAAGGTGCGAGTGGCTTGGGCATGCTGACTCCCTGATGAGGAAGGCAGGGCCCCTCACATCTGCAGCGGCCGTATGCATCAGAGAACGGCATGGCTGCACATGTGAGAACTGGGCACACCCGAGCAGTGTCAATAGGAATCCCTTCCCCATTCCATGCCAAACAGTCTTCCCCAGACACAAAGTTTCCAGGTCCTGAGGCTTGACTCTTCTATGGCTCAAAACGGGTTCTGTTTCCAGACGTGCTTGTCTTTGCTTGTCTTAAGGACTATATTTCAGCCCAATCCTTGGCCCTCAGACAAATTGGGACAGGTTGGGAACTTTGATGTTGAGATCGCCAATGTTGATATTCCGAGGAATCTCTGGCAGGTTGATGTTTTTCACAGCAGACACAGCCCGCGCAGGGGCTGCTGAAAGGCCACCCTGAGAAGAAATGAGAGGTGAGTATGAGACAAATTCTCAGTGTTACCCGCTTAACGCTAAAAAAAAAAGAAAAGAAAAGCAAAACCAAAAACAAACAAGCTCACGCCTGTAATCCCAGCACTTTGGGAGGCCAAGGTGGGTGGATCACCTGAGGTCAGGAGTTCGAGACTGGCCTGGCCAACATGGTGAAATCCCATTTCTACCAAAAATACAAAAATTGGATGGATGTGGTGGTGGGCGCCTGTAGTCCCAGCTACTAGGGAGGCTTGAGGCAGGAAAATCGCTTGAACCTGGGAGGTGGAGGTTGCAGTGAGCTGAGATCACACCACTGCACTCCAACCTGGGCAACAGAGTGAGACTCTGTCTCAAAAACAAACAAACAAAATAACAGGTGAGGGATGCCTAGAGAAATCCCAAACTGAGAACACACAACTGAAGTTTTAATTTTCCCCCCTTATTCCTCAAAAGTAGCCAACAAAACAATCTTGAGGTTAGATGGGGTTTGGCACAGGGATCCAAAGCCTGCAGTCCTGCTAGACTACCAGCTCCTCAGAGGTGGGCTGTGGCCTATGCAGTTTCACAGCCCCAGCAACTCACAGTGCCTGGCACATGGTGGGTACCCAAAAAATGCTGAAATAATCTAAAGTGGTTTGTCAGGGGCATTTTTCTGGTTACAAAACAAAACAAAACCCCTTCCTCAAAAGACTGAAGACTCTTATTGAAATGTGCAAAGTCACAGGGAAATTCTTAAAAGGAAAAGAAAAGCCATGGCTCTAGGGCAACTGCTTGCCAACTAATAATGTGAGATGAAAAGAGCTGGCTTTGGAAGTGTCGTGTGGCAACAAGCTGGGAGAAGGTGGGGGGTATCACAGATACAGAAGGGCTGGTGACAAAACGCAGAGTATGCACATCTACAGTGAACCCCCCACCTGGCAGGCTCACCCCCATGTGGAGAGAAGGGCAAAAGTGGATGAAGACTCTCTCACAATCATTTTTCCCCTATTGCCTTCTTTCCGAATGCCAACTCCAATTCTGCCCTCACCCAGCAAGTCTCCATTTCTTCTCATTTCCAACCCCCTTGCCTCTGACTCACTTACTATTCCTGGAATCTTCCCAGCCTACATTTCTGAAAGAACTATAGCTGCCACAATAGCTGTGGTCTGCAAAAGCTTCTTCCGCAGGACTGCCAGTCCTCACAGAAAGAAGAATTCCTGGTTTCGCAAGATCAAGTTCCGTTATACAAGGCAAAGAATCTCTTTAAGACACTCAGATAATTAAAGAGGTAATTTGTTCTGCTATTTCTGCATGTGAAAGTATATGTCTGTAACCTCTGTGCTCTGGTAAGGCTGAGGAAGGGGATGGAGAGACCTCAGAGGGATAGGACAGAATTTATGTGAACATCTGTATCAAGCCCAGTACCATGTGGGGGTGGACTGGGGTTACCATGTGGGGGTGGACTGGGGTATGTTATTTTCAAGCCTAGCCCAAACTCTACTGTAGTTTTTTATAAGACTAACTGGAAATAAGGAAATTGGCAACTCTGAGGTCTGAAAGACACCACGAGAAATGGCTGCTGGGAGATCAGACTCTTAGAGCACACAAACTAGGAAACCACACTGGAATAGGAGAAGAGGGTTCTGGGTCCCTCCAGGGAACGAGTGGCTTTCAAAGGAGGAATTACAAACCACAAACATGGGTCATAACCCCCAAGCCAAAAGCTGTTTGCTTTCCTCTGCCATCTGGCTTTTCTATTTACTCTTTTACCCTGAAAGTCTGAAATTTCAAACCTTGTTATCTGTTTAATTTTCAGGGCTGGTTGACCTTCAAATCCATGAGTTTCAATGGACTCAAGGAAGAAAGAAGATGAGTATCATTTCTTGAGGTTTCATAGCAACACAAACCAACACATGTACACACTCCTGCCTCTGCCCAGGTTTTCTCTACCCAGCCAGGGCTAGAACACAGTTGCTTACTCACCTCGGATTTCTCCAGCCTGTTTTGAGCTTCAATCTGAGCCACGATTTCATTCATGTTTGTTTCCAACACCATCCCACCCATCACCACCTCCTGGAGGATGTAGTGCACCTAAAGGGGAAGCAAAAATCAGAAGAGTCAGAATACTCTGTGGTGGTCAAAGTGTAACCCATGAGGTTTCGTTTTCCTGCAGCAGCAGAGTGGTCAGATATGACAACAGGTCCTGACTCAGAACTCAGACACTCAAGCCCCCTTGCCCATCCACCTCTCCAGTGACACCACGAGGGGTCTCTCCCAGGTCTTGGCACAGGGCAACATGAATCTCTCCCCTCAGCAGTGAGGTGGTAGCTATGAGCCCAGGCTTCAAAGTCAGGCAGCTCTTGTTTAAATTCTGGCTCTGCTACTTGCTAGTTGGGTGGCCCTGGGCAAATTATCTTTAAAGTGCTTCAGCTTCCTTCCAGGATTGCAGTGAGGGCTGGATGAGATAAACATGTGTAAAGCACCTAGCCTGGTGCCCAAGACACACTGGGTTCCAAGTAAGTAATTATGGCTTTCATTATTAATATTACCATCGTCAACACTGACTGTCATTAAGTAGGTCCAGTTATGACAGAATAATCCCTATCCAAGCAACTGAAATGAATGTCTCCTACCTTCCATAAGGCAGATCCTCCAGGCTGTGCTCCATTGAAGGGATGTGATCAGAACAAGATAGAGCCCAATTCCTTTGCACCTCTCCTCACCTCATTTCTTACCACTTAGATTAGAAAGCAGATTCAGTATAAACACCTTTCTAAGCATAAGGCTCACATTTGGGCTTAGGTTCCACCTAGCTAGTAGTTATCTAAACAAAGCTGAATCTCAGTGTACCTAACCGCTGTGATGGGACAGAGGTTGACTCAACCACTGTATCCCATCATGGTAGGAAAGCTGTCACAGAAAGCCCTGGGTGGGTCAAAGCAGAGATGCCCACTGGGGTTCATAAGGAATGGTACTCCATATTTCAAACCAAATCATATCAAATGGCCCTCAAGGTGCTTTCAGTCAAGGTGGGAAGATAGCAAGTACAACCTTCTATTGTTAACTAAGTGCCAAATGATTGGGATAGTCCTGGGGAAGTCAGAGAAGAAAGGGAACAGTGGCTAGAGAGATCAGAGAGTTTCACAGAGACAGTGGGAGGACTGAAGCTGGGCTCTGACATTAGAGAAGCAGGGGAAAGAATTTCAGGTAGAAGGTGTTGGAAGGAGCAATTCAGCTGGTGTATGGGCAGGTATGGGGAGCTCCTGGGTCTGGCTGGGATGACAACTTTATTTACACAGGAGAGAGGCTAAGACAAGGCTGAGAAGGTAATTTGGGTCTGGAGCAGGGCTTCTCAGCCTGGGTACTAGTGACATCTGGGGGCAGAAAATTCTCTGCTGTGGGGCTGTCCTGTCGCTGTGGCCTGTTCTCTGGCATCCCTGGTCTCTACTCCTCCAGCTTGACAATCAAAAATGTCTCCAGAATTGTCATATGTGTTCCAGGGGGCAAACTCACCCCAGCTGAGAACCACTGGTCTAGAGTCTACAGTCAACCACCAGTTTACTCTGTAAGCAATGCAGAGTCAAGAAGAAAGATGTGTCTGCATATCTGGGCACTGTGCACTTCTGACATCTGAAGTTCTCTGGCATTGGCTCCCTGTATTTTGCCCTCAGTAAGTGCAGGGAACTTCTGATCTTGAGGGCAGAGTATAATAAATCAAATGTATTCCCGTGTATGTTTGCCCACACTGAGCCTTATTAACCACTGTTCTGTCTACATACACACACACACTCTCACGAGGTGTTCTTACATTTTATACAATATGAATTATTCATTAGCTATATGCAAATAAAGATTTAATGGTAAAAGTCTCATATTTAGATAATTTACAAAATGTTAAACAAGACTGGTTTTAAAATAATTCCCTGGGGGAATTCCACTGTTTATACTTGTCCCCATCAATAAATAGGCCTCTGAAAACAGTATGGTGGTTCCTCAAAAAGATTAAAAACAGAATTACCATATGGCTCAACTATTCCACTTTTGGGTACACACTCAAAAGAACTGAAAGTAAAGACTTGAAGAGAATGTATACACCCATGTTCATAGCAGTATTACTCACAACAGCCAAAAGGTGGAAGCAGCCCAAGTGTCCATGAACAGACAATTGGATCAACAAAATGTGCCATAGAAATACAACAGAATATTATTCAGCCTTAAAAAGGAAAGGAATTCTGTTTTTTTTGTTTGTTTGTTTTGTTTTGTTTCCATCTGAATTGAGACGCTGTAAAAGGGAAGGGAATTCTGAGACACACTGTAACACGGATGAACCTTGAAGATACTGTAAGTGAAACAACCCACACACAAAAGGATGAGGACTGTATGATTCCACTCCTATGAGGTACCCAGAGTAGTCAAATTCAGAGACAGAAACTGGAATGGGGGCTGCCATGGGCAGGGGGAAGAGGGCAGTGGTTACAGGGGTGCTGTTTTGCAAGATAAAAAGCTCTGGAGATGGATGGTGGTGGCGACTGCACAACAATGTGGACATACTTAATGCCACAGAACTGTAAGTTTAAAAATGGTGAAGACAGGAAACTTTATGTTACATATTTTACCACAATTTAATAAAAAAGGAGAGAAACAGTCCTCTATACCTGTACTTTCAGTATTTATTCCTTTTGTTTAGCCAATCCCTGTGTGGGTAGAAAGTAGTACTTGTTGAGTATCTATTATGAACCAAGTACTTTATGTAACTTACCTTAATTTTACAACATTCATCTAAGGTAGGTAATGTAACCTTCACTTTATTATTATTACTACTATTATTATTATTATTACTATTATTATTTGAGGCAGAGCCTCACTCTGTTCCCCAGGCTGGAGTACAGCGTTATGTACTTGGCTCACTGCACCCTCCGCCTCCTGGGTTCAAGCGATTCTCCCAACTCAGCCTCCTGAGTAGCTGGGACTATATGCACCTGTCACCACACCCAGCTAATTTTTATATTTTTAGTAGAGTCGGGGTTTCCTCATGTTGGCCAGGCTGGTCTGGAACTCCTGACCTCAGATGATCCGCCTGCCTTGGCCTCCCAAAGTGCTGAGATTACAGGCGTGAGCCACCACGCCTGGCCCGCCTTGTCTTTATATATGAGGAAATTGGTACATTTTATGTATGAGGAAAAGGCAATAAAATGATCCCAATGTCATGTATGTTAGTAGCAGAATGGTGTTGATTCCAGAGCTCATGTTCTACCCTTTCTATCATACTTCCTCAGAATCCCAAACTGTGTCTTCCACTCTATTCATCCCTGACACCTATTCCACATGAAATCATTTAAGACTTTGGTGTGTCCAGATCTTGTATTAATTCTTCCATGCTTTATCTCCAAGGCCTAGAACAATGCTCAGAGTAGGCATGCTGAAAGAATGAAAGGCTTTCCATATATCTGAGTAGCATATTCCTTGGGTTTTAGGGACTTCGAAGACTGACAACAGTGTGGTGGTGGGGGCTTTATGGAGAAGGTATAGTAAAAGGCCTAACACATGATGTCGTGGAGACTAGTGGCTGGTTAACAGAAAAAGTCAGTTAAAGCTTCTTATTTAACACTGCATCATAAAGTCAGCATTTTCAAATGCTGTTCAAAATGTGTTCCAAATGCAAAAAGAAGAAATAGAAATGCAAACTCCATTTTTGTTATAACTACAGGATATCCAAAATTCCAAACCCCCAAACAGGTGAAAAAGCTGTCAAAAGCAGGGAGCTCCGGCAGGGACTCCTTTGCTTCACAGAAGGAAAAGAAGAAAGGATGCTACAGGGAGAGGACAGGGAAGCTGGAGATCTCAGAAAGACCTGCAAAAATATGTACTTCCTGTGGATAAAGGACACACTCCGGTACCAAATTAGTTCCTTGTTTTTAGAAGGCAGGAACTTCCTTGGACCTGAAGTTGAGGCTAAATGAGAAATCACACAAGCTACATTTGCCTCACAGAGGTGGTCTCCATGGTAGTAGAGAAGACAGCCTTTGCATTGAGGAGATGCTAAGAGACACCTTGCCTATCTCGATTGGCTGGCTAGAGACTAAGGGTACACGGACTCACCCAGAACCCTAAATCAAGGGAACAACTGTAGCCAGCCCAGAACACAGTTTTGGTAGCTCCCCCAGCAAGCATCCTGCCAACAGCTGGTCCCTGAAAAACTTGCCTATTTAAGTATACAAAAAATCTAAACAGGATCTATAAAAATACACAATGAGGAAAAATTAGGAAAGAAATAGGAAAACCAAATGGCAGACTAAGACCACACACTGGAAAAGGGCCTCCAAGGACTAGATATAATGGTAATAAAATATTTTACACGATGAAAAAAAGAAAATTGACAAAATAGTTGTCTCTATGAAATGAGAGCTCAAAGCAGAAATACAAGAACTTCAGCAGAGGTAGGGAGACGAGAAGAGAAGACAAGCTGTATACTAGCAGAACTGAGGAAAGAAGTGAAAGGAAAAATACTGTTATAGAAATGAAGGTGAAACTGGAAGAAGCAAAGGGAGAAGAGAGACTGCTAAAAACACACTGGGAACAAAAGGAGAGAAATGAAAAAAAAAAAAAGAAAAGGGCTAAAAGAAATAGAGAAGAAACAGTTACAAAAGACAGCAAAGGAGATGTAATATTTGCATAAAAAACTTTAACATGAATGGGAAAAATATGTAAAGATATATTCATAAAGATACAATCTAAGATGTTTCTGAACTATAAGAGGATTGGGGTCTATATACTGAAAGGTCACACTGTATCCCAGGAAAAACAAATTCAGAATAGGCAGTACCAAGATACACCTTTAAGTAAGGTTTCTGGGTTCCTGCAACCAGGCAAAAAGATCAAATCACTTAAAAGAGAAACAAAATCATGAAAATTTCCACATTAATATTTGATGCTAACAGAAAATGGAACAATACCTACAAAATTCTCAAGGACAGAAAGTGTGACTCAAGGACTTTATTTATTTTTATTTTTATTTTTGAGATGGGGTCTCGCTCTGTCACCAGGCTGGAGTGCAGTGGCGCGATCTCAGCTCACTGCAACCTCCACCTCCTGGGTTCAAGCGATTCTCCTACCTCAGCCTCCCAAGGAGCTGGGACTATAGGCATGCGCCACCATGCCCAGCTAATTTTTGTATTTTTAGTAGATATGGGGTTTCACCATGTTGGCCAGGATGGTCTGGATCTCTCAACCTCGTATTCCGCCCTCCTTGGCCTCCCAAAGTGCTCAAGGACTTTATACCCAGTCAACTGTCCAGTAAAGGTAACAGAATGGGGACCACTGTTCCCAAGTATTTCTTTTTTTCTTTCTTTCTTTTTTTTTTTTTTGAGACAGAGTTTCACTCTTGTTGCCCAGACTGGAGTGCAATGGTGCTATCTCCGCTCACCACAACCTCTGCCTCCCTGGTTCAAGCGATTCTCCTGCTTCAGCCTCCTGAGTAGCTGGGATTACAGGTATGTGCACCACGCCTGGCTAATTTTGTATTTTTCGTAGAGATGGGGTTTCTCCATGTTGGTCAGGCTGGTCTCAAACTCCCAACCTCAAGTGATCCACCCACCTCAGTCTCTCAAAGTGCTGGCATTACAAGCATGAGCCACCACACGCGGCCAAGTATTTCTTAAGGAATCTACAAAAGGAAGCACTTGTGCCAACTAAGAGGTGACTGGAAAAACTATGGCAGGGCCAGGCCTGGTGGCTCATGCTTGTAATCCCAGCACTTTGGGAGGCCAAGGCGGGTGGATCATTTGAGGTCAGGAGTTCAAGACCAGCCTGGCCAACATGGTGAAACCCCATCTCTACTAAAAATACAAAAAATAGCCAGGTGTGGTGGCACACACCTGTAATCCCAGCTACTCAGGAGGGTGAGGCAGAATCGCTTGAACCTGGGAGGTGGAGGCTGCAGAGAGCTGAGATTGCGCCATTGTACTCCAGCCTGGGTGACGGAGCGAGACTCTGTCTCAAAAAAAAAAAAAAAAAAAAAAAAAGTTAGTTGGGCAGAAGTGGCACCTGCCTGTAATCCCAGCTACTTGGGAGGCTGGGGCAGGAGAATCGCCTGAACCCAGGAGGAGGTTGTAGTGAGCCAAGATCATGTCACTGCACTCCATCCTGGGCAACAAGAGCGAAAATCCTTCTCAAAACCAAAAACAAAACAAAAAACTATGGCAAAAACTTGCAGTGAGAACTGAAACTACTTAACTGTAGGTCTAAGACTAAAATAGGATTAGGGTAACAACAGAGTGTCAATACTATATGCTTTGATGATGTAGAAAACTCCAGCTAGTAAAAGCTAGGAAGAGAAGAGGGGAAAAAAGGAGGGAGGTAGAATACGAACACTGATTTCCTCACCCTCAGTAACTGAGAGTCCATGGATAGCATTTAAAACTAAAGTAATAAAGGTATGGTTAATCTGACTTTTACTGTGACTTTTCCCGTGAATGTCCACACCTCTCCTGAGTAGCTGGGCCTACAGGCACATGCTGCCATGCCCAGCTTTTTTTTTTTTTTTAATTTTTAAGTAGAGATGAGGTCTTGCTCAGGCTGGTCTTGAACTCCTGAGCTCAAGGGATCCTCCCGCCTTAGCCTCCCAAAGTATTGAGATGACAGGTGTGAGCCAATGTGCCCAACCCAGAAAGATCTCTTCTGCTGATTTGAGTTTTTCGCCATTATTGCAAAAAACTCACCCCAAATTGCATCATCTACAATTTCCAGTTTCTCTAAAGTTAGAACTCAGACTGCTATGAAACAGTAAGTACAGAATCCTAGATTTTTAGGATTCCTCCACCTCTACTCTTCCATAGTTATCTTGCCCAACCTAATTCAGCTTCATTTCTTTTTTAAAGTAACTTGTCCTTCCAAAGCATTCCTCTTAGTTTTCACAGAATAATTTTCTTTTCTCTTTTTTTTTGGAAACAGTCTCACTCTGTCGCCCAGCTGGAGTGCAGGAGCGTGATCTCGACTCACTGCAGCCTCTGTCTCCCAGGTTCAAGCAATTCTCTTGCCTCAGCCTCCTGAGTAGCTGGGACTACAGGCGCACGCCACCACGCCCAGCTTATCTTTTGTATTTTTAGTAGAGCCAGGGTTTTACCATGTTGCCCAGGCTGGTCTCGAACTCCTAAGTGCTAGGATTACAGGCATGAGCCACCATGCACAACCAGAATAATTTTCTTTTCTTCCTCATAATTTAATACGTATATTATTTAATCAAATTACATAATTACAGTACCACTTTACTGGCATAAAGAGATCTGGAAACATCACATCTGACCTTTAGTAAGCAAAATGACTCAAGTGTAACTGAGCAATGGATAAGCAAACAGCTGCCCGTATTAGTCCTGCTAGTCAGTTCAGACCTTGTCCACTGAATATGAAAAGTTGACCACGAAAGATGGCTAACATTTCTCTGACTGGAGACAGACGGGACTTGAGAAAGTTGGAGGCTGCCAAGCATGGGTGTAGGGAGCAAGCAGTCAAGAATCAATACTGAACTCATGTATCTAAAGAACTGGAGATACAGTTAGGGCACAAAGAAGGGTTCTGTTAAACAATGGAAGTTGGCTGGTGGGCTGACCTTGAGGAAGCCTGCAGAAATCTAGGTAAATACCTGAGAGAAGACTGACAGATAAAGTCACAAACCAACACAGGGAGGCTGGTAGGGAAAGAAAATCTGAGATGTGAGTCATGCAAATGGCATTCGAAACCATAGGAACAGAAGGAAAGAGGCTAAGTCTTCAAGAGGCCTAAACCCAGACTCACACAGTGTGCAATGAACAAATATGAATTATCAAGTATGATTATTCAACTTTCTCTCTACTCAGCAAGCATGGGAAATAATGACACTAGCAAAATGCATTCAGAAGTGTTTATTAACAGAGTTTAAACAAAAGTGCTACTGATTTTTCAGTACTTGGCAAATCCAATGGTTATTTAACCTAAAAATAATTACAACCAGGATGAGTTTCATCTGACATAAAGATTAGGATAACCCCAATAAACCAACAGGATATCTTGATATAAGGGGAAGACAACAGAAAAAATGCTTCAGGTGATAAATCTGAAATCTTAAAAGGTAAAATGAGGCATAGATACTGATGTTTTCCAAGATCAAGATACATAAATTTATGACCACATTTTAGTGAGTGAAAGTTGGTGTTTTTAGCTCTGTCCTATTTAAATTTTTCTCTTGGAACCCCTGAAAATAGTCAAGAGTAGGAATGAGTACTATAGTCAAAATATCAGTTCCTCTAAAGACAATTTAACCTGCTATCGAGTCTCTCCATTCTCCCCCAACACCTCTGGACATCTGTGTCTCTTCATTTTTTTTTTTTTTTCTTGAGACATGGTCTCACTCTGTCACCCAGGATGGAATGCAGTGGCACGATCTCGGCTCATTGCAACCTCCACCTTCCGGATTCAAGCGATCCTAT
>NW_012116021.1:790917-799788 GCF_000951035.1 Colobus angolensis palliatus | reverse complement strand
CGATCTCCTGACCTCGTGATCCGCCCGTCTCGGCCTCCCAAAGTGCTGGGATTACAGGCTTGAGCCACCGCGCCCGGCCTGATAGCTTTTTATACTAGTTTCATTAATTCCTAAGAAAGGGCTTCAGAAAATAAGTAGGGAAGAGATTGTTGAGAGATGGGAAATGCATCATTTTCTTGACGACACTTGAAGGCGTGGTGGCTACTAATAAGTCAAAGGGTAACAAGACGCTCTGAGGTGACTCAGCACTGACAGGGGAAGAGAAAATCATCTGAGAGTCATCTTGGCCCACAGTCAGACTCTAGTTCCTCTATTATTCATTTTAGAAAGAAATGAAAAGGGAATATCTTTATGAGTAGAACTGAGGGCCTGGTACATATGCCTTTTTCTCTCTTACTCGATACTTTCATTCCAAAGTCCAATGTTTTATCGGTGTTTTAAGACAAGCAAAGGACTGACTATCCTCATTCCCTTGCATCTCTTTTACCTAAAAACAAACATATGGTAATTAGATTCAATGACACTTGGCTGGATATCTATGTAGGCGTAACTACAGTGAACAACATGGAACACATTAAGAAGTACCAGGCATACTTGACTTCACTGAAAAGTTGACTTCTAGCTAAGGAGACAAAACAATATGAGTCAAAGAGTTAGACATTAAATCACCATTAAATCATTTTAACAGAAACCTTCAAAAGTATATTACACACTCCCATGACTTCTAAAAAAGAATATTCTAAATGTAATTGGGCTTTTTTTGGGGGGGAGTGCTTTTTTTTGCAGCTCACTGTTAATATCAAGTAATGAACTGTATTTATTTATTTATTTTTTCTTTAGATGGAGTCTCGCTCTGTCACTCAGGCTGGAGTGCAGTGGCACGATCTCGGCTCATTACAATCACTCTAAGCACTCTAAGATGCACATGAGCACAGGCACATGAGAGCAGAGGCAAAGAAGAGCAGATTCAAATCTTCCATGTCACACTCATTCCAGACATACACTAATTAAGTAGAATTGAGGGCAGATTCATTCTGTATTTAGAATTTTTCGTTTCCTTTTTGTTTTTGGACAAATGGATAGAGGTGAACAAGTTAAATGTTTCAGTGAGCCCACTGTACCTACCACATAAAAGGTAGTGTGTTAAGTTCAAGGCATTCACTGATTTTTCTTTTTTTCTTTTTTTTTTTTTGAGACAGGGTCTTGCTCTCTCACTATCACTCAAGCTGAAGAGCAGAGGCGTGATCATGGCTTACAGCAGCCTTGACCTCTGAGGCTCAAGTGATCTCACCTCAGCCTCCAGAGTAGCTGGGACCACAGACGTGCATCACCACACCCAGCTAATTTTTGTATTTTTCATAGGGACAGGGTTTCACCATGTTGCCCAGGCTGATCTCAAACTCCTGGGCTCAAGCAATCCTTCTGCTTCAACCTCCCAGAGTGCTGGGATTACAGCACCTGGTCGATTTTTCACTAAAAGAATATAACCCCTAACAATGTCTATTTTCAAATAGGCTTAACATGACAGAATGTTAAGAGCTGGAAGAAGGAATGAAGATAAGATGTGGACCCTGTCCTTAAAGGGTTTAGAATCAAGTAAGAAAGATTAAACATGTAGAGAATTAACTATAATAAAAGGAAGTCTTTGATAAATACCATGACCCAAGTACAAAGTGCTATGTTATTTCAGAGAAGGGTGACCTTAAGACTAACTGGCAATTGGAGGAAAGGCATCCAGGCAGAGGGAATGGCAAATTACCTAGCAACTCATTAATTATTCTTCATTAATAATTCATCATCTTTTTTTTTTAAGACAGATTCTCGCTCTGTCGCCCAGGCTGGAGTGTAGTGGTGTGATCTCAGTTCACTGCAACCTCCGCCTCCCGGGTTCAAGCAATTCTCCTGCCTCAGCCTCCTGAGTAACTAGGATTACAGGCATGTGCCACCGCGCCTGGCTAATTTTTCTATTTTTAGTAGAGATGGGGTTTGTCTATGTTGGCCAGGCTGATTTCGAACTCCTGAACTTGTGATCTGCCGAACTTGGCCTCCCAAAGTGCTGGGATGACAAGCATGAGCCACCACACCCAGCTCATCTTCTTTTATAATTAATAAAAGGATCACTCACTCACTGGCTTCATGTTTTATGCTCTTTGAGTATATACAGTTGACTACAGTAAAGTATACTCACTACATATTATTACTTCCTTTTTAAAAAAATGAATTCCTATTATGAGTCAGGGTTCTCTGTGAAATCTTTTTTTTTTTTTTAATGTTCTAGCAGCACTTTTTCTTTCTAGTCCAGTGTTTCATCCTCCTTTGGCTACTACCTGTTTACACTGCTGATCCCAAATGCCAAGCACAATGCTAAGTATAGAAAAAGATCCAAACCTTGTCCTTTTGAATTTTATCCTTCGTTGGTTGCTTATCTGCTAACAAAACATGACACAAACACATTTCCCCATATTTAGGATGTCAAAGCAGGCAGGAACACTATAGGCAGCATTGCAGAGTGTAGAGGGAGCAGGTCCAGAATCAGAGTCCAGGATCTGAATCTGGCTCTATCACTTACCAGCTGTGTGACCTTAGAGAAACTGAGGCTTCCTACCAATAAACCTCAGTTTCTTCATCTGTAAAATGGGGAAAACCAGAGTTCTGGGCTGCCAGGCTTATTCTAAAGATTAAAAAAGATGATGTAGGAAATAAATGAGACACTGTATATAAAGCACTTGGCTATCTATTATGTGCCTGGTTCTTAGTAAGTACTTGATGGATGTTGGTTAATTTGGTAGTTATAATCAAAGTCATGTTGACCAACCTCTTCCCCAGTGCAGGATTCTGTTCTTTGGCTCCTGCAACAGTGTAGATCCTTCACTCTGGTGACAGATCCTTCGCCTCCATGAAGAGAGCTCACTACTGTTTCCAAGCTGCTCAGTGGGCTATTGAGCAGCAGCAACTGTCAGAGAGTTTTTAACTGTACTGAGCTACAACAAGCATCAAATAATTTCCACCCCCGATCCTACCTGTGTCCTCTGGAGCAACAGAGAATAAGTTCCTGCTCTCTACCCTGAGATTCTATCACTCTGCCTAAGGCAACCACATAGGCAGGCAGATAAGTGAAGCACAATTTGGCCATTAAAAAAAAAAAAAAGTCCAAATGCCACGCCTAGATCTCATAAACCTGTTTCTAAGGAGACTATCTCCATCCCCACAGTTCCCTGCTCCTTCTAAATCACTGCCCATGGAATAGCCCTGCACCCCACTCCACCCGCTCGCCCTTTACATGCTGGATCAAAGACTTCCAAAGCTGTAACATCCCTAAACACAAGTTACAAAAATAGTTCAGTATCACTGGAGCGTAAAGTTCAAAGCAAGAGGTAAGGCTAGAGAGGCAGGCTGGGCAAGCTCACGGAGGTCTTTGTACATGAGAAGGGGCTATGGCTTCACCCTTTTGGCAGTGGTCCCCAACTTTAAAAAAAAATCATGAAAATTCAATAAATAACATACTTCCCTCAATCACTCAGTGTCACTGAACTATCATAAGGTTCTGAGGGGGCCGGGCGCGGTGGCTCAAGCCTGTAATCCCAGCACTTTGGGAGGCCGAGACGGGCGGATCACGAGGTCAGAAGATCGAGACCATCCTGGCTAACACAGTGAAACCCCGTCTCTACTAAAAAAAAAATACAAAAAACTAGCCGGGCGAGGTGGTGGCAGGCGCCTGTAGTCCCAGCTACTCGGGAGGCTGAGGCAGGAGAATGGCGTAAACCCGGGAGGTGGAGGTTGCAGTGAGCTGAGATCCGGCCACTGCACTCCAGCCTGGGCGACAGAGTGAGACTCCGTCTCAAAAAAAAAAAAAAAAAAAAAAAAGGTTCTGAGGAAGGTGGTGGAGGGGAGTGAGGCATGTCCTTCTCCTCCTCAAGAATCACTGCAGTTAGGGGTATACATCAGCAAGGGAGTTAGTAAAAAATACATTTTTAAATATATCATTAGGAAAGTGTGTAAAGGATAGTTTTAAGGCACAATATAGGAGGCAGAGAGACTAGTAGGAAAAAAGTAAAAATAAAGACAAATTCACCACTTATTGAACTAAGCAATTATTCACTAACTCCAATCCTCAAGTAATTGAATGGTAGATATTACTGTATTATATCAAATCTAAGACTTCACTGATTGGAAAACATACCATTTTACGTGCTACTAAAAAAGAAAAATGACATACCATTGATTATAAGAAAAATCTTGATTTGATGTTAAAATTATAAATGGTACTCAAAAAGTGAGTCTAAGAATCAATGAAATGTGATATCATCCCTGTTTTTTTTTTTTTTTTTTTTTTTTGAGACAGAGTCTTGCTCTGTCGCCCAGGCTGGAGTGCAGTGGCCGGATCTCAGCTCACTGCAAGCTCCGCCTCCCGGGTTTACGCCATTCTCCTGCCTCAGCCTCCAGAGTAGCTGGGACTACAGGCGCCCACCACCTCGCCCAGCTAGTTTTTTGTATTTTTTAGTAGAGACGGGGTTTCACCATGTTAGCCAGGATGGCCTCGATCTCCTGACCTCGTGATCCACCTGTCTCGGCCTCCCAAAGTGCTGGGATTACAGGCTTGAGCCACCGTGCCCAGCCCATCCCTGTTTTACAAGTGAAGAAAATTGAGGCACAAAGAGGTCTTTAAGAGGGTTGCATAAATTACACAGTCAGAATCTGGTAGAGTCAGAAGCCCACAAAAGCACTTCATGCAGAATCCCACTTGAGGAACATAGGGTTCCTAGATCCTCCTGAGTGCACCCAGAGGTTATCTCCCAAGGGAGCAAAGGCAAAGTGAAAAGTGAGCCCACCCTGAAACTAGCCAGTATGCACAAGTCATAACCTTCAGAGGCAAGGTCTAATTAGAATTTGGTTTTAAAAAATGGGCCTTGGCTGGGTGCAATGGCTCACACCTGTAATTCCAGCACTTTGGGAGGCTGAGGCAGGTGGCTCACTCGAGGTCAGGAGTTCGAGACCAGGTTGGCCAACATGGCGAAACCCTGTCTCTACTAAAAAGTACAAAAATGAGGGCCGGGCGCAGTGGCTCACGCCTGTAATCCCAGCACTTTGGGAGGCTGAGGTGGGCAGATCACGAGGTCAGGAGTTCAAGACCAGCCTGGCCAAGATGGTGCAACCCTGTCTCTACTAAAAAAACACAAAAAATTAGCCGGGCATGGTGGTGTGCACCTGTAATCCCAGCTACTCAGAAGGCTGAGGCAGGAGAATTGCTTGAACCTAGGAGGCAGAGGTTGCAGTGAGCCAAGATTGCACCACCGCACTCCAGCCTGGATGACAGAGTGAGACTCCGTCTCAAAAAAAAAAAAAAAATTAGCCGGGCGTGATGGCACGCACCTGTAGTCCCAGCTACTCAGGAGGCTGAAGCATGAGAATTGCTTAAACCCGGGAGGCAGAGGTTACAGTGAGCCAAGATTGAGCCACTGCACTCCAGCCTGGGCAACAGAGCCAGATTCTGTCGCAAAATTAAAAGAAAAAAAAAGCTGGGGGGGGGAGGCCTCTAGCTGTGCTAATCAGATATTGAAAATAAAAAAACAGGCTGGGTAAGATGGCTCATGCCTGTAATCCCAACACTTTGGGAAGCTGAGATGGGCGGATCACTTGAGCCCAGGAGTCCAAGACCAGCCTGGGCAACATGGAGAAACCTCATTTCTACAAAAAATAAAAAAAAATTACCCAGGCATGGTAGTGCACGCCTGTAGTCCCAGCTATTTGGAATGCTGAAGTGGAAGGCGCTCGGAAGCAGAGGTTGCAATCAGCTGAGATCGTGCCATTGCATTATAGCCTGGGCAACAGACCAAGACTCTGTCTCAAAAAAAAACAAAGAAAAGGCCAGGCTCAGTGGCTCATGTCTGTAATCCTTGCACTTTGGGAGGCCTAGGTGGGCGGTTCACCTGAGGTCAGGAGTTTGAGACCAGCCTGGACAACATGGTGAAACCCTGTCTCTACTAAAAATACAAAAATTAGCTGGAAATCACTTGAACCTGGGAGGCAGAGGTTGCAGTGAGCCAAGATTGCGCCAATGTACTCCAGCCTGGGCAACAGAGTGAGACTCTGTCTAAAAAAAAAAAAGAAAAGAAAAGAAAAAGAAACTCACAAAATTGGGACACATATCTATTTCACATCAACTAATCAATTCTGACTGTCCTGTACTGTTTGGATAACCAACAAAGTATTATACACTGACACTATTCCAAAAGAGTTTACAATCTACTAGAAACAATTAGAATTAAAAACATGAGAGCATGAGCAAGAAGACAAACAGTTTGGAGAACTACAATACTGAATTTCAGAGAAAGCTTCATCAAAGGTAAAAACTGGGCTGGGGCTGGGCACGGTGGCTTATGCCTGTAATTCCAGCACTTTGGAAGGCCAAGGCAGGAAGATTGTTTGAGTTCAGGAGTTCAAGACCACTCTGGCCAACATAGCCAGACCTGTCCCTTTCTTCTTTTCATTTTTTTTTTTTTTGAGACGAAGTCTCGCTCTTGTCGCCCATGCTGGAGTGCAATGTGCAATCTTGGCTCACTGCAACCTCCGCCTCCTGGGTTGAAGCAATTCTCCTGCCTTAGCTTCCCAAGTAGCTGGGATTACAGGCGCCTGCCACTATGGCCGGCTAATTTTGGTATTTTTAGTAGAGATGATGGGGTTTCACCATGTTGGACAGTCTGGTCTTGAACTCCTGATCTCAGGTGATCTGCCCACTGTGGTCTCCCCCAAAGCACTAGGATTATAGGTATGAGCCACTGTGCCCAGCCTTTTTTTTTGAGACAGGGTCTTGCTTTGTCACCCAGGCTGGAGTGCAGTGACACAATCATGGCTCAACGCAGTCTCAACCTCCCAGGCTCAAACGATCCCCCTACCTCAGCCTCTGGAGTAACTGGGACTACAGACATGCATCACCATGCCTGGCTAATATTTTTTACTTTTTTGTAGACATGGGGGTCTCACTATGTTGCCCAGGCTTGTTGTCTCCAACTCCAGGGCTCAAGTGATCCTCCCGCCTCAGCCTTTCAAAGTGCTGGGATTAACAGGCATGAACCACTGCACCTGGCTTAAAGAACTCTTTAAATTACTTTTTCCAGAATTGTAATTCAGGATTTTGATTTTTCTGGATTGTGATTTTCAGGACATTAGACTTTAGGAATTTTGATCTTTCCAGATTTCAATATTTGGGATTATTCCTTTCAGGATTATTATCGGCTTCCCTCTTACTTCTCTCACTTCCTTCCAGTTTCTATTCAAATGCTATCTTATCAAACATTTCTCTGACTACCCTATATAAACTATCAAGCCACATCTACCCAGCCCCTACCCTGCTGTATCTTCTCCCCTGCACTTATCACCACCTATGTTTTATTTTGTCTCCCCTGTTAGAGGTAAGATTCATGAAGACAGGAATGTTTTATTAACTGTTTCCCCAGAATATGGGTGGATATATGAATTCCCGCCTAGAACAGTGGGTGAATATATGAATTCTACAGTAATTAATTAACAAGTATGTCCCAACTATTGTGCTAAAAATGGAAAATACAGTGGTGAACAAGACAATCTGATCCCTACTTTCTTAATACTATCTGGTGGGGGAAACAAACAAAACAAAATAATGAAATACTTTGTGTAGGCACAGTTCTAAGTACTTTACATATTTTTAATAGTCACAGCTACCACATAAGCAAGGTGCTATCACACATAAGTTTGTTTTCTTTTTTTTTTTTTTGACACAGGGTCTGGCTTTGTTGCTCAGGTTAGAATGCAGTGGCAGGATCTCAGCTCACTGCAGTCTTGACCTCCCAGGTTCAAGCCATCCTCCCATCTCAGTTGTCTGAGTAGTTGGGACTACAGGTATGTGCCATCATTCCCAGCTAATTTTGGTGTTTTTTGTAGAGATGGGGTTTTGTAATGTTGTCCAGGTTGGTCTCCAGCTCCTCAGCTCAAGTGATCTGCCTGCCCTAGCCTCCCAAAGTGGTTGGATTACAGATGTGAGCCACTGCGCTCAGCCTCACACAAAAGCTTCTAAGTCACAAGTCATTCGGCTCTTATGTGGCAAAGTCAAGATTTAAGCTCAGACACATAGGTTCTGGAGTTTGTGCCCTTATCCATGCAAACAGGAGAAAACAACACCCTGTGTCAGATGCAGTGGCAAAACTAGCCAAAGGTGCTGGGCAAACAAGACAAGTATATCTATTTCAGTCTATGGGCAGGAGGGGAGTGCCAGGAAAGGCATTTTGAGGGCTGACTTTTTCAAAGGGTGAGTCAGAATTATCGGTGTGGGTCAGACATGGTGGTTCACACCTATAATCCCAGCACTTTGGGAGGCCGAGGCGGGCAGATCACCTGAGGTCAGGAGTTCAAGACCAGCCTGGCCAACATGGTGAAACCCTGTCTCTACTAAAAATATAAAAATTAGCTGGGTGTGGTGGCACGTGCCTGTAATCCCAGCTACTCAGGAAGCTGAGGCAGGAGAATCACTTGCAGCCAGGAGGCGGAGGTTGCAGCGAGCCGAGATCGTGCCACTGAACTCCAGCCTGGGCGACACAATAAGACTCTGTTTCAAAAAAAAAAAAAAGAAAAGAAAAAAAAAAGAAAAGAAAAGGCGGGGCGTAGTGGCTCACACCTGTAATCCCAGCACTTTGGGAGGCCGAGGCAGGTGGATCAGGAGGTGAGGAGATCAAGACCATCCTGGCTAACATGGTGAAACCTGGTCTCTACTAAAAATATAAAAAATTAGCTGGATGTGGTGGCACGCACCCATAGCCCCAGCTACTCAGGGGGCTGAGGCAGGAGAATCGCTTGAACTCAGGAGGCAGAGGTTGCGGTGAGCCAAGATCATGCCACTGC
>NW_012116021.1:782673-786497 GCF_000951035.1 Colobus angolensis palliatus | reverse complement strand
GAATAGCTGGGATTACAGGTGCCCACCACCACACCTGGCTAATTTTTATATTTTTAGTAGAGATAGGGTTTCACCATGTTGTCCAGGCTGCTCCCAAACTCCTGACCTCAGGCAGTCCACCTGCCTTGGCCTCCCAAAGTGTTGGGATTAGAGGCGTGAGTCACCACACCTGGCCTGATAATTTCTTACTCAGGAATTTATATAGTCTTCATTGCTCTTCTCACTTGGCATTGATCTTCTACCCCAAATTGCCAGTGTTTTTTCCGCCAGCTATCTGGCTTAAGGCAAGTCATACCTGTGGTGCCAGGCCAGCCTTGCCTATGTTGTTACACACTTGGCACAGCTCAAGAGCTGTACCCTGCACTCAGTCAGGAGGCTGCCTGCCATGCTTCTGTATCTAGGGTCACAGATGCTCAGTTGAAAGCTGCAGATGGGTTACCATCTACTCTGCTAGTCTGTTTCAGAGCCCAGCCTCAGAGACAGCTATTACTTCAAAGTCCCATTCTTTGTTCTCTACTTTTGATCAAATATCATTAAATGAAAGAGCTTATGATTAGGTACTGCATTATTCTGTATAAATAATTTATATGCAATTTAGTGTTGCAAAATGCAACCTGCAGATACATACATATTTGAATAAGACAGTGCTTACGGTCACTTCTATGAAAAGCAGTACAGGATGAGAACTCCCTAACATGAACATCGTGCCCACTGAAAAATTACACTCAACTTACAGAACGTTTTCCAAAAATAAGCTGTTGACTCCAAGACCAAGGGATGTCTCTGTATGATCCATCTATTTACTTCAACTATAAGCTCCTGGTTTTTTTTTTGTTTTTTCTTTTGAGACAGCCTCACTCTCTCACCCAGGCTGGAGTGCAGTGGTGCAATCTGGGCTCACTGCAACCTCCGCCTCCTGGGTTCAAGCAATTCTTGTGCCTCAACCTCCTAAAGAGCTGGGATTACAGGCATGCACCACCATGTTCGGCTAATTTTTGTATTTTTAGTAGAGACGGGGTTTCACCATGTTGGTCAGTCTGGTCTTGAACTCCTGACCTCAAGTGACCCATCCATCTCGGCTTCCCAAAGTGCTGGGATTACAGGTGTGAGCCGCCATGCCTAGCTTATGAGCTTCTTACAGGTAGAAAATTTGACTTTTGTATCTTTGTGCCTTTATATTTAGCACACTGTCTTTTTCCTAGTGAATGCTTCATAAATGGTTGTTGTTTGGTAATCAGAGAAAAGACAAAAACACTCTCAACAGACATCATTACTTCATCAAGGTCAGAGAGCCAAGGTAAAGACGAATGATTTGCAGAAAGCCTCTAAGAAGGTAGACACTTGCCTCCCACATATAAAATCCATTTATTCTGTTAAGAAATTTTATTTTAAGTCACCTTAAATTCATTTGGGAAGTACAGAAGATATAAATACCAAATAATCAGTTAGAGAAATTGAAAAGCTGCTATGTGGAATACCTTTCCTAAGATTCAACCATATTTCCTTCTTATTAGAGCACTCCTCTATTTTTCTGTAACCAAAATTTCTAGCTTCCCTTCTACAAAGCAATAATAAATCAAATGTCAGCTTTTCCTCTAAGAAAATACATGGAAAAACCATGGTCATCATTGGTAATATTCAACTAGTTCAGGTTCTCCTCTCTCTTGGGCACATAATAGTATCACTTCCCAGTCCCTTGGGTGGGAGCATGTGACTTACTTTGATCACTGAAATGTGAGTGTACAGGGATGTGTCACTTCAAGAGCTGGCACACACACATTGCCCAGGTAGAACCATATGTTGAGGAGATTTCCATTAGCGTGGACCTCAGAGGAATTACAATGAGCAGAGACACCACAATGGCCACATAGTACAAGTGAAAAATAATCCTCGTTGTCATAAGTCATCGGGATTTTGGAGTAATGCATTACCTAGCCTACCTTGATTGATATAAAAACCAAGCCTGGAAAAGGGTTCTTAGTTAGGAACCAAGAAATTCTGCTTTGCTGGGTGCAGCGGCTCACACCTGTAATCCCAGCACTTTGGGGGGCAGAGGCAGGCGGATCACCTGAGGTTGGGAGTTTGAGACCAGCCTGACCAACACAGAGAAACTCCATATCTACTAAAAAAAATACAAAACTAGCCGGGCTTGGAAGCGCATGCCTATAATCCTAGCTACTCAGGAGGCTAAGGCAGGAGAATTGCTTGAACCCAGGAAGTGGAGGTTGCGGTGAGCCGAGATCACGCCACTGCACTCCAGCCTGGCAACAGAGTGAGACTCCTTCTCAAAAAAAAAAAAAAAAAAAAAAAAGCCAGATGCTATAGCTCATGCCTGTAATCCCAGCACTTTGGGAGACTGAGGCGGGAGGATCATGAGGTCAGGAGATTGAGACCATCCTGGCTAACACAGTAAAACCCTGTCTCTACTAAAAATACAAAAAATTAGGCGGGCGTGGTGGCATGCACCTGTAATCTCAGCTACCTGGGAGGTTGAGGCAGGAGAATCGCTTCAATCTGGGAGGTGGAGGTTGTGGTGAGCCGAGATCGAGCCACTGCACTCCAGTCTGGTCAACAGAGCGAGACTCTGTCTCAAAAACAAAAAACAAAAAAAACCTGTCAGTGTGAAGATGCAGGAGCTGGAGGTTCTGCTTTGGACATACCGTGTTTGAAGTAGAGTGAGTTTGGACAGCAACTGAGGAGTCACCAACAGACAGATAAATGAAGTCATGGGATTGTGAGAGATTTTCTAAGAAGACAATGTCTCAAAGAAAAGAGAAGAATGGCCATTTAAGAGGTAAGAAGCCCAGTGGGCCAGAGAGAGTGGCCAGAAAGGTAGAAGAAAAAAAAATACCAGTAAATGTGTATCATAGAAACTAATAACAAAGACTATTTTAAAAATAAGGAAGTGTCAAAATTGCTCGGTGAAGGGCACTGGAAAGTGTCCATCAGATTTAGCAATACAGAGGACAAGGTTCTCAACTGGATCACTGTCTACTTCAAACTTCTCTACTACTGATCTCTTATACATACTCCGTATTCTAACACCATGCTCTTGATCTAGGAAAGTACTGCTCCCATTCAGAAGGCATTTGGAAATGTATCAGGTAGGCACTCTACCAGCATTTAGTAGAAGGGGCTAAGGACACTAAATACCAGCAATTCAAAGAAAAATTGCACTGCCCAAAATGTAAACAGTGCCTCCTCTGGCAGACCCTTAGTCTGGCTGGAGCTTATGCATAGTTCCAAATCTCCCATGGCCTCCAGCCTTTGTTCCTAATTGTCTTGACTCTTAGACTTCTGGTTTTGAAAACAAAAAATCAATAAATTCTATAAATTTTTATATCTATATCTATCACATTATTTATGCTTTAAAATTCTCAAATTCTGTGGTTTAGTGGAAAGAACATGGGTTTTAAAGTTTCAGGCACTTTAGCCTGAGTTTCAGCTTCCTCATCTGTTACACAGGAATGCTACTATCTACTTTATAAAAGATTACTGAGAATAAAGTACTAGCACAATGCCTGGTACTTGGCAGCTGCCCAGTTAACATTAACTTCCCTTCCTATGACTACTCCTCCCATGATAATTTCTTTCTTCTTCTTCTTTTTTTTTTTTTAATTTGTGACAGAGTTTCACTCTTGTTGCTCAGGCTAGAGTGCAATGGCGAGATCTCGGCTCACTACAACCTCTGCCCTCTGGGTTCAAGCGATTCTCCTGCCTCACCCTCCTGAATAGCTGGGATTACAGGTGCCCACCACCACACCTGGCTAATTTTTATATTTTTAGTAGAGATAGGGTTTCACCATGTTGTCCAGGCTGCTCCC
>NW_012116021.1:778498-782623 GCF_000951035.1 Colobus angolensis palliatus | reverse complement strand
CAGTGGCGCAATCTCGGCTCACTGCAAACTCTGCCTCCTGGGTTCATGCCATTCTCCTGCCTCAGCCTCCTGAGTAGCTGGGACTACTGGTACCCACCACCTGGCTAATTTTTTGTATTTTTTAGTAGAGACAGGGTTTCACCGTGTTAGCCAGGTTGGTCTCGATCTCCTGACCTCATGATCCACCCGCCTCAGCCTCCCAAAGTGCTGGGATTACAAGCGTGAACCACCATGCCCGGCCGATCTCTGTCTTTATGCTACCCTGAGGGAATAAGATTTTGGCCTCTGAAAAAAATATTCTACAGCCAACACTAAGAACTGAAGATAACACATAGAAAGTACAGTAGTCCCCCCTTACCTGCCTAGGATATGTCCTAAGACCCCCAGTGGATGCGATGTTTTTTTCCCATACACACATACCTAAGATAAAAAGTCTAATTTGTAAATCAGGCACAGTAAGAGATTAACAATGATAAGTAATAATAAAAACAATTATGACAATATGCCAGCATCACTACTCTTGCACTTTGGGGCCATTATGAAGTAAAATAAAGGTTACCTGAACACAAGCACTGCAACACTGTGACAGTCAAGATGGCTACTAAGTAAGCAATGGGCAGCTAGTGTACATCGCATGGATACAATGGATGAGGGGATGATTCCCATCCTGGAGCAGGACAAAGCAACATTTCATCATGCTGCTCAGAATGGCATGCAATTTAAAACATACTGTTTATTTCTGGAATTTTCCATTTAATATTTTTGGACCATGGTTGACTGTGCATAACTGGAACTACAGAAAGTGAAACTGCAGATAAAACTGTCTTAACCAGTTTAACTCTGCCCTTCAACTGGCCTTTCTGTATGTAAGATAATACATTTCTTTATTACTTAAGCAAAAAAAAAAAAAATTCTGCCACAAAATTCTTACCTACCAAGCATCAGTAAAGAAGGGCTTTATAGATGCAATGGAACCCAAGGCTGGCCTCAGCTCCCTTCCTCTCTCTTTGGCACATCCAGATACAGAAATAGAGGCAGCCAGGGATAGTCAAGTGTGTTAACTCACACCTTTTACAAGAACTAAAACTCAAACAGAATATCTTATTCTTCTAGACCAAATAGCTCCTCTTTCATCATCAAAAACACAAACTGTATGTCCCTCACTTGTCCCTCCATTCCTGGAGACCTGCAGTCAGGACACCTGCTTCAACGTCACAGGGTGTGGTGGGTATTAATGAGCTTTGTTATCATAAGCTCCGTTCACAGAAGGGACATCTGGCAAACATAACCCAGTATTACTGTTTATGATCCTTTCATCTTAGTGCTCACAAGTCCAATTTTGAACCCTCAGCATTTTTCCATTTTAGCAGCCTATGCTTAGCAGAGATTTAAAATTCCATACTATGAGGTTTTCTTGGATTCAGCACCATTCAGAAGCATATGTTTTGCTCTGCAAATTGAAATCTATTTAAAAAAAAAAAAAAAGCTGGATAAATTCCCTTGACATAGCCATTGATTTGTGACTCTGATGACCAAATCTTGAAAGCCCAGTTGAATTCTAAATCCAGCTTTGCTATTAGATACTGGTAGATCAAAATATTAGGTCACCCACACAGTTTTCTTTGAACAAAAATTCAATTCACCATAATTAACACCAACACCCAACTCAGTCATGATGTTGAGCTGTGTTTAGGGATTTCTGAAAGCAAAAGGGAACCAAGTGCCCTAGGCTCTAAATAGCACAGCCAGGAGAGCTGATGTCTACCCCAGAGAATATGAAATCAGACCTTAGTCCAGCCTCCAACAGTTTAAATCATGAACAACCTTATGAGACTAGAGTCCTGGGAACTCTTTAGTGACACTCACCTGAAGACTACCCCAGTCAGTAAAAGGTACCACACTAGATTCAGTGAGGAAGACAAAGATAAGGTAGTCTAATCAAGCAGGGAAAACATAGAAAGGTATATAAATTAAGGTCACAGAAGGATAAAAATAATACTATACATGGTTCAAAGAGATCACAATAGGCTAGACCATGAGGACAAGCTTTAGGGTGGTAGGATTTGAGCTGCACTTGAATGACAGGCAGTATTTAGGACATGAAAACACAATTTAGGCAGAGAGTTGAGGCAGGAATTACAAAGTTAAGAGTGGTCTATTGTGGCTGGAGCAGAAAGTGGCAAATAGTTATGGAAGTAAGGCCAAGATAGGATGGAGACAAATTGTGGACAGCCTTGATGTCTGGCCAAGGAGTCAAGGCTAGTCTAAGAAGTACATTAGAAAAACTAATTTCAACAAGAAGGAAGAGAGAATAAGGTTAGAAAACCTGCCAGAAACAAGCAAGAGATATGATAACTAAAGACAATGTTTGACTCATAACTAAAACTGGGACTTAAAAAAAGATCTAAAGGACATTTCTGGGACAATTGGGGAAACTTAAATATGAACTATATATTGGAAAACAATATTTATTAATGTTAAATTTCCCAACTATGTGAATTGTGTTGTGCATCATTAGAGAATTATATACAACATGTTATATAATAATATTCTTGTTCTTAGGAAATGTCTATTGACATATTTAGGGATGAAAAGTTATGATGTCTGCAACTAACTCTCAAAATGGTTCAGGAAAAAAGCATGTATGTATATAGAGATAAAAGCAAGTATGCCGAATGTTAATAGTTGATGAATCTAATAACAAGATATAAAGAAGGACATTACAGAAAAAAGCAACAGGTTTAGTGATTGACTGGATCTTGGAGCAAGGAAGAGGGAGAAAAGGTTTTGAACGTAGATGACAGAGGATGGTACTAACACTCCTGGAAAAGGGAAGCTACAGGGAGAAATGGTTTTCAGAAGACATATGCTGAAGCTGGCTCTGGATAACTGGCAAGAAGACATTTAGATGTGAGAATGACATTAGGGAGAAATGCCTTCAGGCTGTTGGAAATACAGGAATAGGACTCAAGCCATACATCAAGACTAGATGTATAGTAATTGGTAATGACCAATTTGGGAATTACCTACATAGACAATAGTTTGAGCATGAAAAATGTTTTTTTTTAATATCCAAGTTTTGCTTTAAGACCTAGAACATGAAAAATAGATGAGATTTATGCTAGAAATATGAGAGGGAGAAGAGAGAGGTGAGAGATGACTGACAACATAATTTCCTGATAGAGTGGGAAGAGATAGGAGAAAAATCAAGAGGGTTCTATATTACAGAAATAAAGGTGGAAAAAGATTAAGAGAGTGCTCCACTGAAGGGTTAACAGCATCAGATACCGCAGAAACAATAAAGAAAGTGATGACTAGGAAACGACCACAGGATTTAAAAATTGGGAAATCATCAGTGAATTTTGGGTAGGAGTGAAAACCAGGCTATGGGACTCTAGAAAGAGAACAGAGAAAGTAGAATTAAAGACTGGGTATAAATCACTCACTAATTCAAATTCACCTTGCATGAGAACAACGGAAATGGAACTACAGTTAGGGGGGCAGTAGAGCCATGGGAAGGGCTGTATTCTCTCTGAGACTGGGGCATTTTGGGGATCTGTAGACACAGAAGAACAAACACTAAGGACTCCTTACAGACCGGTGCAAGAAGTGACATTATGGTGTGTGTCGGGGAGAGACAGAAAGAGAACCTGGCTCTAGAAATGGAATGAAATAAACCCTCCTTTAACACAGGAAGAAAAGGAGAGAGAAGAGGTGAAAAAGAGAGAAGCAGTGATAAAGATAGTACACAAAAACAACTTAGGAGGTTAAACAAGAAATCACAAGATTAGGAATAAACAACTTGTCAGAGCCGAGGAATTCAGTCATATCTAGTCTTTACACAGGCCTACTACTCTGGCCACATCAGCTTAAGGTGATGGGGTATCTATCCATGACTATTTTTTTTTTTTTTGAGACAGAGTCTCGCTCTGTCCCCAGGCTGGAGTGCAGTGGCCCGATCTCAGCTTACTGCAAGCTCCGCCTCCCGGGTTCACGCCATTCTCCCGAGTAGCTGGGACTACAGGCACCTGCCACCTCGCCTGGCTAGTTTTTTGTATTTTTTAGTAGAGATGGGGTTTCACCGTGTTAGCCAGGATGGTCTCGATCTCCTGACCTCGTGATCCA
>NW_012116021.1:758006-777413 GCF_000951035.1 Colobus angolensis palliatus | reverse complement strand
TAGCCAGGATGGTCTCGATCTCCTGACCTCGTGATCCACCCGTCTCGGCCTCCCAAAGTGCTGGGATTACAGGCTTGAGCCACCGCGCCCGGCTCAATACAACTTCTACCAACACATTTTTTTTTTTTTTGAGATGGAGTTCTGCTCTGTCACCCAGGTTGGAGTGCAGTGGTGTGATCTCGGCTGCCGGGTTCAAGTGATTTTCCTGCCTCAGCCTCTCAAGTAGCTGGGACTACAGGTGCACCACCATGCCCAGCTAATTTTTGTATTTTTAGTAGAGACAAGGTTTCACCATGTTGTCCAGGCTGTTCTCAAACTCCTGATCTAAGGTGATCCGCTCACCTTGGCCTCCCAAAGTGCTGGGATTACAGGCATGAAGAGGACCTCCTAATAGCCAATAAACAAGAAAAGATGCTTATCTTCATGAGAAATGCAATTAGAATGACAATGAAATGCCAGTACATACCTACTAGCTTGATAAAAATTAAGTTCTATATCTGTCAGTCAGGACAGGCTTGGTTAAGCCACAGTAACAATTTTAACATTTCATGGCTTAAAGTAACAAGTTTATTTCTCTCATACTATACACACATCCACTGTGGGTGCACTTGGGGACACTGTTCTACCTCATCCTCAGTTAGGGACCCAGGCTGTGGGAGGCTGTGTATCCATGCTTCCACAAATGGAATATATATATGTATACACACACACACACGCACACACACACACACACACACATTCCATTATTATATATATTAGCACTGGCTCCTAAGTTTTGCCTAGAAGTGACACATGGCACTTCCATTCACACTTCAATGGCTAAAGCAAGTCACATGGCTACACCTCACTTCAGGAAGGCATAGAAGTGTAATTTTACCATGTGTCCTGAAGGGGAAAGAACTGTAAATATTTAGTTATCAGTTCTAATGATTACCACACTGAGAATATAAACTTTTGGTGAGCATATGGAGCAAAGGGAACACTCACCCCCCCGTTGGTGGAAGTATAAATTGATGCAATCACTCTGGCAAGTTTGGCATTATCTAACAAAGTGGCAGATACTATGGCCTACAGTCCGGAGGCCTTGAGCCTCAGACTTGTTCTGCCAGTGCTGCAGGCCTGCTGGTGCCTTTGTGATCCCCTGTTTCTTCCTTCTAGAGGCCTCATCTATGACCCAGGAATTGCACTATTAAGAGAAATAGATGTTTCAAGAAAATGTACAAAAATGTACAATAGCATCCATTTTCAAGAATATTCATGACAACATATTTCATAAAAGCTCCAAACTCAAAACAATCCAATTCCATCAGTCATAGAATGGATAAAATCATATAATGAAATCCTATGCAGCAATGAAATTAAACTACCTAAGGCTACGTGTAACAAAATGGGTGATTCTTACAAAAAACACGGAGCAAAGAAGGTAAAACACAAAACAACAAATGCTGACTTCCAAAGTTACCTAGGAGGCTGGGCGCAGTGGTTCACTCACGCCTGTAATCCCAGCACTTTGGGAGACTGAGATGGGTGGATCACCTGAGGTCAGGAGTTGGAGACCAGCCCGACAGATATGGTGAAACCCCATCTCCACTAAACATACAAAAATTAGCTGGACATGGTGGCAGGCACCTGTAATCCCAGCTACTTGGGAGGCTGAGACAGGAGAGGCTTGAACATGGGAGGCAGAGATTGCAGTGAGCCAAGATCACACAACTGCACTCCAGCCTGGGCAACAGAGTGAGACTCTGTCTCAAAAAAAAAAAAAAAAAAGTCACTGTGGAGGCATACTCCAGGTTGCCTAGACAATGAACTAGCTTAGACCGGGGGGGTTGGGAGGCTACCCCTTCTCCCAGTGAGAGGGGCTGCACCCAAGCACAATTTCCTACAGGGCCTGCCGCTGTCTTCTCTGGGTGTGTATTATCCCACAGATCCCTAAGTTTCCAGGTGTTGGGCAGCTGGCGTTCCCAGACAACTTCCTTTTTTTTTTTTTGAGATGGAGTTTTGCTCTTGTTGCCCAGGCTGAAGTGCAATGGCACGATCTCGGCCCCCTGCAACCTCTGTCTCCCAGGTTTAGGTGATTCTCCTGTCGGAATTACAGGCATGTGCCACTACGCCCGGCTAATTTTGCATTTGTAGAAGAGACAGCATTTCTCCATGTTGGTCAGACTGGTCTTGAACTCCCAACCTCAGGCCTCCCAAAGTGCTGGGATTACAGGCGTGAGCCACTGTGCCCAGCCCCCAGACAACATCTATAAGCAGCTGGCACACAAATACAGATTTCGTGGTGTCTAAGCATTCTGCCGATCTCTCCACTAGTAAAGCTACTCTCATAGGTGCCTGATAAAAAAGACAGCATTGGAGGAGGGGGGTGATACGAAGTCATTCCAGCAGAGACACCTCAATACACCTCTCCATGGGCTCTTCTCTTGCTTTGAAAACTCCCCCTTTCCTAGTAAAATATATCTCTGAATCCCTGAATCTACACCTGAGATGTTACGAAATTCATCTGCAGCCTGGTGAGCAACAGGTGGCATCTTCAAAGAACCCACTTTGCAAACCAGGTGGTAACTTTGAAAGTAACACCTTGCATTTAATAATTTGGTTTTTTTTTTTTTTTTGAGACACAGTCTTGCTCGGTCGCCCAGGCTGGAGTGCAGTGGCGCAACCTTGGCTCACTGCAACCTCCACCTCCCAGGTTCAAGTGGGTTCTCCTGAATAGCTGGGATTACAGGCGTGCACTATCACGCCTGGCGAATTTTTGTACTTTCAGTAGAGACAAGGTTTTGCCATGTTGGCCAGGCTGGTCTTGAACTGCTGACCTGAAGTGATCTGCCCGCCTCGGCCTCCCAAAGTGTTGGGATTACAGGTGTGAGCCACCACATCCAGCCTGTATTTAACAATATCATTTTAAAATAATAACAATAAGGCCTACAGAAGGCACCTCTCCATTCCCCCTACATTTTCAAGTCTCTTTAATACTTGAAAGGGTGTATTACTAGTCCCTCTAGTCCAAAAGGGAACTAGATTTGAGCTATGGCTCTCCTTGATAGAAATTGCAAAACAGCAGATCTTTAACATATGAAAAGCACAAAACAACTCTAAGTGCTTGCAAAGAAAGGGTGCTAAGAGATCTCCGAAGTTTCCAAAAAGTATACAATCCTTTCACATGAAAGGGAGGCTGACTCAAAATCAACAGTAAATACTGGAAGCCCCATAAGGTTGTCAGGGAGTCCCAAGTTAAGTATCTAGAGAAGGAACAGGGTTCCATGATGTTTCTGCACTAGGATGCTGATATTTCATAAACATATTTCATAAAAGCTCCAAACTCAAAACAATCTAATTCCATCAGTCATAGAATGGATGAAATCATATAATGAAATCCTATGCAGCAATGAAATTAAACTACCTAAGGCTACGTGTAACAAAATGGGTGATTCTTACAAAAAACACGGAGCAAAGAAGGTAAAATACAAAACAACAAATGTTGACTTTCAAAGTTACCTAGGAGGCTGGGCGCGGTGGTTCACTCATGCCTGTAATCCCAGCACTTTGGGAGACTGAGGTGGGTGGATAACCTGAGGTCAGGAGTTGGAGACCAGCCCGACAGATATGGTGAAACCCCATCTCCACTAAACATACAAAAATTAGCTGGGCATGGTGGCAGGCACCTGTAATCCCAGCTACTTGGGAGGCTGAGACAGGAGAGGCTTGAACGTGGGAGGCAGAGATTGCAGTGAGCCAAGATCACACAAGCCATGTCACAGTTATGCTAGCAAAACAAATCTGAGAACACCTACTTGGGGCCATTTTAATTCTGCCTCTGATAGTCTGCATTCCTACAGAATATCACTTGACCTTGAATTACATTACAGATCTCCTAGTCACTATATCACTCTTTAGGAAAGATATAAATTTTACTATCTAAGTCAAAGCCTCTGCATCATGATTATTCCAAAGTTTCATTGTCACTGGCCTATGACTAGGAAACTAATTTTATAATCAACATAAAACTATCTCACCTTTGGCCAAGTAGCCAGTGACATCACTCTCCTATATTAAGAAGTCAGTCTGTGAACAGATGAACCATGATATAGGCCTAGTAATAATCTTATGCACGTTAAAACTGTTAATAGATCTTAGCAAAAACAAAACAAAACCCAAACTATTAAACTTATTAAATAAAACAGGTTCTAGGACTATTTTAGAGTAAAAAAAACAAGAAACAAGATGAAGGTGTAGAGGTACTAGAGATGCCCAAGGCTCTTGGTTTTCTAGTAACCCTAGTTTGGAAGAGAACTGCAAGAGAACGTACCTTATCCATATGGAAGATCAAATCCAATTCACACACATTTTCGAAACACTTATCCAGAGTTTCCACAAAAACCTAGAAAACAAGGAGAAATAGATAAAGAGGAGAAATAGGAACACATTCACAGCTTTATCAATGTCACATCTGAAAGCAAAGGCGGCTGTCACAATACTATTTACTTTATGACAAATCTCAAAAAAAAACCACCTACCTTTTGTCTCCAGCATTAGCTGATCACCCTACTTATCTCGATACAGAGGGAATAATCTAGGACAGGAAAACCTTGTTTTCAGGATAGCAACACAACCAGCAGACACATGTGGCTCTTCCCCCTTTATAAGATGCTAATTTATGGTGGGGCATGGTGGCTCATACTTACAATCTCAGCACTTTGAGAGGCCAAGGCAGGCGGATCACTTCAGGCCAAGAGTTCAAGACCAGCCTGGCTAACAAGGTAAAAACCCATCTCTACTAAAAATACAAAAATTATCCGGATGTGGTGGCATAAGCCTATAGTCCCAGCTACTTGGGAGGCTGAGGCACGAGAATAGCTTGAACGAGAATCACTTGAGGTGGAGGCTGCAGTAAGCAGAGATCGCACCACTGCACTCCAGCCTGAGTGACAGAGTGAGAGTCTCTTAAAAAAAAAAGAAAGAAAGAAAAAAATTCCATAAAATAACAAATTTAAAAAACCAACTACTTACAATACTATGTCCTCAATGAATACATGTACAAAAAAGTTTTCATTATTACAAGGTTAATATGGCTGTGTTTTAATTTCAGCTAACATTAACTTCAAAACACCTTCCCTTTTTAATTTTTTTGGTCAGAGTTATTTAGCCTACAAAACACCTTCCTATGAATAAATTTAATTTACGTGTTTACAACTTAAAATTTTTTTTAAAAAGCCCTGAGCTTACTTCTCTATAGAACCTTTTAACTTTCAATAAAACGTAACAGAAAAGCATACAAATGACAAAGGCACAGTTTAATGAATTTTCAGAATGAACATACCATGTAACTACAACCTAGGTATCTGTCCATAACTTTTTAATTTCTCCCAGAGAAGGACCTCATTTAAACAATCTCATTGTCAGCAGTGTCATGAATTGTTCAGCACTGCATGAAAATGGGTCTTACTTGAGGCCAGCAAGTGACGGAGACCAGGCACACCGTTTCACTGTAGCACAAGATGGGTGCTTGCTGGCAAACCACCCTGCAGCAGCTGCTGAGGAGACAGATCCACTTGCCATGAGGAACCAATGCACACTATTGGAGCTGATCCTGCTCTGTCTCTTCTCTAGGTAAGTAAAGCTTTATCCAGTGTTTGCACTGTTTTCCTTGCTGACTCTGATACCAAGATGCAATGGGCAAAAGCATTTAGATTCCTTTCCTGAGACTGATAACCAGTACACTGTGTTCTGTCAGATACCAACCACTTTGGAAAACTATTTGACATTATGTATTAATGTTCTATGACCTAGTAATGCTACTCCCAGATAACATATCTAACAGATGAAAAACCACATACAATAATTTAGTATTAGTGCTATTCATAAATCTTTACATTTTTAACAGTGCCAGAATATTTCACTGTAAGGACACATAGTTAAATGGGTCTATTTCTCAATCACTATGCTGGGTACTTGGTAAGCCCTTATAATCCTGCAGTTCAAGTCCTTCAGTTCTGGGAAATTTTATCAAATTATTTTGTTGAGAATTCCCTCCTCTCCACGTTCCTCATTAATCTTTTTGGAGCTGCTTATATTCAAGTATTGGACCTCTGTCTCTTTTTTTTTTTTTTTTTTGAGACAGAGTCTTGCTCTGTCGTCCAGGCTGGAGTGCAGTGCCATGATCTCGGCTCACTGCAGCCTCTGCCTCCTGGGTTCAAGCAATTCTCTTGCCTCAGCCTCCTGAACAGCTGGGATTACAGGTGTGCACCCCCACGCCTAGCTAATTTTTGTATTTTTAGTACAGATAGAGTTTCATCATGTTGGCCCGGCTGATCTCGAACTCCTGACCTCAAGTCATCCCCCTGCCTTGGTCTACCAAAGTGCTGGGGTTACAGGCATGAGCCACTGTACCTGGCCTCCGTCTTACTTTCTTATCTTTTCTTTCCCATTTTCTATCTCTGCCCATTCTGAGACAACTGCTTAACTTGATTTTCTAATACTTCAATTGAAGTGGGTTTTTGTTTGTTTCCATTTCCTCTCATTTTTTTATTTCTAAGAGACTATTTTGTTCTGTGAGTGTTTTTGTTTAGCACCCATTTATGTTTGTCTGATTTTATTTCTCTGTGGCTTTTTTTTTTTTTTTTTTGAGACAAGGTCTCACTCTGTCACCCAGGCTGGAGTGCAGTGGTGTGATCTCAGCACATTGCAGCCTCAGCCTCACGGGTTCAGGTGATTCTCCTACCTCAGCCTCCTGAGTAGCTGGGACTGCAGGTGTACGCCACCATGCCTGGTTAATTTTTGTATTTTTAGTAGAGATGGGGTTTCACCATGTTGGCCAGGCTTTCTCTGTAGCTTAAGAATAGGGTTTTGGGTTTTTTGTTTTTTTTTTTTTTTAACTGTTTTCCTTTCTTTATATGGTGCCCATTTTAAGTTGCCTTTTATTGCTTGTTCATTTTATCTCCTTCTTCTATGTTAGAGGTTTTCCTCAGATGTCTGATAATCCTTGGTTTTTAATTTGTTACAAGAATAAAAGGCTTACTGGAAGCTCCACAATCATGGATACTTCTTGCCCACCCCCATGGCTATTTGCTTCCCCAGTGAAATCTGTCTCATGTGTCCATGTGAAGAGACCACCAAACAGGCTTTGTGTGAGCAACAAGGCTGTTTATTTCACCTGGGTGCAGGTGGGCTGGGTTCAAAAAGAGAATCAGCAAAGGGTGGTGGATTATCATTAGTTCTTACAGGTTTGGGGATAGGCAGTGGAGTTAGGAGCAATGTTTTGCAGGCAGTGGGTGGATCTCACAAAGTACATTCTCAAGGGTGGGAAGAAATACAAAGGACCTTCTTAAGGGTGGGGGAGATTACACAGTACATTGATCAGTTAGGTTAGGGCAGAAATAAATCACAATCGTGGAATGTCATCAGTGAAGGCTATTATCACTTATTTTGTGGATCTTCAGTTGCTTCAGGCCATCTGGATGCATACTTGCCGGTCACAAGGGATATGATGGCTTAGCTTGGGCTCAGAGGCCTGACAGAATTAGAGCCTGTCCTCGAGATGCTACAGAGTACAGTCCATTTGAACTTTTATATGGACGCACTTTCTTACTCGGCCCCAATCTCGTCCCAGACACCAGACCTCTAGGTGACTATCTTCCAGTCCTCCATCAGGCTAGACAGGAAATTCGCCAGGCTGCTAATCTTCTCTTGCCTACTCCAGATTCCCAGCCATATGAAGACACCCTAGCCGGATGATCAGTTCTTGTTAAGAATCTGACCCCTCAAACTCTACAACCTCTATGGACCGGACCCTACTTAGTCATCTATAGTACTCCAACCACCATCTGCCTGCAGGACCCTCCCCATTGGGTTCACCATTCCAGGATAAAGCTGTGTCTGTCAGACAGCCAGCCTGATATCTCCTCTTCCTCCTGGAAGTTGCGAGTACTCTCCCCTACTTCCCTTAAACTCACTCACATTTCTGAAGAACAATAATAACCCTTATGAGCCTAACACATCCCTTCATTCTATTAGGTCTATCCATCCTTACCCTACTCTTTGCAACAGGGCTTTATGCAGTCACCCCCACTACTTGGACTGCGCCCCAAAAACCTGTCATCCCTACTATATTCTGTCTAGTCATACTCCTATTCACCATTCTCAACTACTCATAAATGACCTGCTCTTGTTTACACTGCCAGTTTACACTGTTTCTCCAAGCCATCACAGCTGATATCTCCTGGTGCGATCCCCAAACCACCACTCTTGACTCCCTCTTGGAGTGGATAGATGATCTTTGGTGGCAGGGCACCCTCCAATACTTCCACCTTGATGAAGTTCTATTCTTTACTTTTATACTCACTCTTATTCTGGTTCCCGTTCTTATGCCATCCTCTACCTCTCCCCAGTTATCTCCACCACACTATCAATCTCACTCTCTCCTAGCCGTTTCTAATCCTTGTTTAACGAACAGTTGGCTGGCTTTGCATTTTTCTTTCCTCCAAAATCGCGGAGGCCCTGACTTACTCGCTGCTTGAAAAAAAAAAAAAAACAAAAAACTGTGTGTGTGTATATATATATACACATTTTTTTTTTTTTTTTGAGACGGAGTTTGGCTCTGTCACCCAGGCTGGAGCTCAGTGGCACGATTTCGGCTAACTGCAAGCTCTGCCTCCCGGGCTTACGCCATTCTCCTACCTCAGCCTCCAGAGTAGCTGGGACTACAAACGCCCAACACCACACCTGGAGCATTTTTTGTATTTTTAGTGGAGAAGGGGTTTCACCATGTTAGCCAGGATGGTCTCGATCTCCTGACCTCGTGATCCCCCCACCTTGGCCTCCCAAAGTGCTGGGATTATAGGCGTGAGCCACTGCGACCGGCCAAGACTTTGTATATTTTTAAATGAAGAGTGTTGTCTTTACCTAAATCAATCTGGCCTAGTATATAACAACATAAAAAAACTCAAGGACAGAGCCCAAAAACTCGCCAACCAAGCAAACAATAATGTTGAACCCCACTTGGACACTCTCTAATAGGACATCCTGGGTACTCCCAATTCTTAGTCCTTTAATACCCATTTTTCTCCTTCTTTTATTTGGACCTTATATCTTTTGTTTAGTTTCTCAATTCATACAAAACTGCATCCAGGCCATCACCAATAATTCTATACGACAAATGCTCCTTCTAACAACCCCGCAATATCACCCCTTACCACAAAATCTTCCTTCAGCTCAATCTCTCCCACTCTAGGTTCCCACGCCGCCCCTAATCCCACTCGAAGCAGCCCTGAGAAACATTGCCCATTATCTCTCCATACCACCCCCCAAAATTTTCGCTGCCCCAACACTTTACCACTATTTTCTTTTATTTTTGTTAGTAATATAAGAAGACAGGAATGTCAGGCCTCTGAGCCCAAGCTAAGCCATCATATCCCCTGTGACGGAAGGTATGCATCCAGATGGCCTGAAGCAACTGAAGATCAATAAAATAAGTGAAAATAGCCTTAACTGATGACATTCCACCATTGTGATTTATTTCTGCCCCAACCTAACTGATCAATGTACTTTGTAATCTCCCCCACCCTTAAGAAGGTTCTTTGTAATCTCCCCCACCCTTAAGAAGGTTCTTTGTAATTCTCCCCACCCTTGAGAACTTATACTTTGTGAGATCCACCCCCTGCCTGCAAAACATTGCTCCTAACTCCACTGCCTATCCCAAAACCTATAAGAACTAATAATAATCCACCAGCCTTTGCTGACTCTCTTTTCAAACTCAGCCCACCTGCACCCAGGTGAAATAAATAGCCTTGTTGCTCACACAAAGCTTGTTTGGTGGTCTCTTCACACGGACACAAGAGACAAAAATCTTACAATCTCCTGCCTGGAGAATAAAAGACTGGCTGCTAGATACATGGGAGCTGAGTGGGCTGGCAAGTTAGTATTCGACAATCAGAATCCGGCTGGGCGCGGTGGCTCAAGCCTGTAATCCCAGCACTTTGGGAGGCCGAGACGGGCGGATCACGAGGTCAGGAGATCGAGACCATCCTGGCTAACACGGTGAAACCCCGTCTCTACTAAAAATACAAAAACTAGCCGGGCGAGGTGGCGGGCGCCTGTCGTCCCAGCTACTCTGGAGGCTGAGGCAGGAGAATGGCGTAAACCCGGGAGACGGAGCTTGCAGTGAGCTGAGATCCGGCCACTGCACTCCAGTCCGGGCGACAGAGCGAGACTCTGCCTCAAAAAAAAAAAAAAAAAAAAAAGACAATCAGAATCCATATGATCATTTAATCCCCGACTTGTACCATCAAGCACACCTTTTGTCCCCTAAGCCAGAGATACTTTCTTTCACTCTCGGCAGGGAATAAACCTGCAGTCTTGTGCTGGGGTAAGGGCAATTAACCAGAGAACTGGAATTGGGAAAAGGACTTAGGGAGCTAACTGGTTCTCAGGCAGCTTTCCCTGTCTGCTCCAGACCCATACCCCAGTGAGACTATGCTGCCAGCTCTGTGCCTTTTGAGAGTTCTATCAGCTTGCCTGTCAGCTTTCCCTGTTGTTGGCTGGGATGTTGCTTTCCAAGTCAATTATCAGGCATTCATATTCCTGTCTGCTTTCAAAAATTTCATTGCTATTGTCTCCTTTCCTGTACTCTCTGTCCTTGTATGTGTGTGTGTTTTAAAATTCACTTTCTACAGTTTTAAAGGAAAAAAATGAATTTAGAAGTATGGAAGTCCCCAGTAGGACTTTAGAAAATGAAACTTGACAGACTAAAGTTCTTATAGAAAATTAAATGTGAAAGACTACCCTGCCAAAAAAATTTGGAAAAACAGCGATAATAAGGAATGACTTGTCTTTCTAGGTATCAAAATTCATTGTAAAGCTTTGTTAACTAAAATAGTATAATACTAAGGCTGGGTGCGGTGGCTCATGCCTATAAGCCCAACACTTTGGGCGGCCAAGAGAGAAGGATCCCTTGAGCCCAGGGGTTCGAGACCAGCCTGGGCAACATAGCAAAACATCGTCTCTACAAAAAAATAAAAATAAAAAAATTAGCCAGGCACAGTGGCACACACCTGCAGTCCCAGCTGCTTCAAAGTCTGAGGTGGGAGTATTGTTTGAGCCCAGGAATTCAAGGTTGCAGTGAATTATCATTGCACCATTGCATTCCAGCCAGAGTGACACAGCGAGATCTTGTCTCTAAATAAATTTTAAAAATAAAATAAAAGTATAATTCTAACATGGGAATATAGATCAGTGGGGCAGAATATAAATTACTGAAACATACACGTTTATAAAATGCAATTTTTAAAGTAAGTGTCGTATTTTAAGTTGGTGGGGAAAAGACAAGCTAACTGATAATGTTAGAACAGTTACCCTTTGGGGGAAAAATAAAGTTACCTATTTCAATGCAGACATAAAAATATCTAAAAATATCTAACAGATATTAATGAGCTAAATGTAAAAAATAAATTAAAAAAGCAATGGCAGATCCCCTGGGTGCCATCCAGGCCCCTGGAAAGAGCTATTAGTCTGTGGCAAAGCTTTGAGGTGGCTGGTACTGCTAAAAGTGGCAAGTGGAGGTGCCACCCTAGTGGCCTGAGCTCTGAACTGTGGCAGCCAGAGAACATGTGAGGAGAGCCAGACCACATTTTGCAGCAGCACTGTGTCAAAAGGCTGTTTTCATTAAAGATGTTTAATGAAATTAAGACTGGGTTCTCAAGATAGGGTAGTTATCCAGGACAAGATGGACTAGCCCCAGAAAAAGACATCCCCAGATGGTGGGGGAGAAAAAAAGAACTGTCGGATGCATCTGTTTTTCTTACTCAAAATATTATTATTCAAGATCACAATCAAGGTCAAGAGAAAGAAAAAAAGAAAGAAAATGAAGGACGAAAACACAAAGAGCATGCTGATGGGCAAAAAGGCTGAACTGAAGACACTGTAGACTCAGGTAGGAAAATAATAAGCCTATTTCATGATAAGGCAAGGAGACAGGAATCCTACAACAAATCCTCTAAGAAATACACTTCTGAGGAGCATAATGACAAAGAACATTATTCTGATAAAGGAAGAGAGGGGCTAAATTCATCTGAAAATGGGCTGGGTGCAGTAACTCACGTCTGTAGTCCCAGTACTTTGGGAGGCCAAGGTGGGCAAATTGCTTGGGCTCACAAGTTTGAGACCAGCTTGAGCAACATTGCAAAGCCCTGTCTCTACAAAAAACACAAAAGTTAGCCAGGCGTGGTGGTGTGTGCCTGTGATTCCAGCTACTCAGGAGGCTGTGATGAGAAGCTTGAGCCAGGGGAACAGAGGTTACAGTGAGCTGTGATCATGCCACTGCACTCCAGCCTGGGCAACAGAATGACATGCTATCTCAATAAATGAATAAATTCATCTGAAAATGATGAGGACAGACACAAACACAAAGAAAGTTGTCAGAAAGCAGAAGTCCACTCAAGATACAGGTCTCATGAAAGGCATCATCATAGTAGAAAGAGGGAAAAGAAGTAGTCTCAATCCAGAAGCAGAGAGAAGAACAATCATGATCTAGGAGAAGGAAAAGAAAACCATGGGCTGGACACAGTGCTTCACACCTGTAATCTCAGCACTTTGGGAGGCCAAGTCAGGCAGATCACCTGAGGTTCAGGAGTTTGAGATCAGCCTGGTCAACATGGCAAAACCCTGTCTCCACTAAAAATACAAAAATTAGCCAGGCGTGGTGGTGCACGTCTGTGGTCCCAGCTACTTGGGAAGCTGAGGCAGGAGAATCACTCGAACCAAAGAAGTGGAGGTTTCAGTGAGCTGAGGTCGCACCACTGCACTCCAGCCTGGCCAATAGAGCGAGACTCCGTCTCCAAAAAGGAAAAAAAAAAAAAGAAAACCATGGATCAGATCTTGCTCCTGTTCAAGATAAAAACTACATCTGTGTTGTGTGTGAAAAATAAGTAAATAAATAAATAGAAATGCATAGGAAAGAAGCAGTAGTACAGGAAGCAGAAGACAAGAGAGAAAGAAGAGCACTGAGAAACTAAGAAGATTTACCAGAAGTTTAAGCCAGATTTCTAGTTCATCTCTCTTCAGAGGTAAAGGTACAGCAATGGATGCGTAAGAGTTTTAGCTGGGAGGACGGAATAGGCAAAGAAATTACAAGCACAGCAAGAAAAAGAAATAGTTGGGATGGGTGTTGCAGAAAAAGTTTTTAAAAGAAAAAGAAATTGTTGAAAAACAAAAACAAGAAATAGCTCCAGTTACTAGAGATTTTGTTCTCAATGTTGCTGCCCTGGTGGCATCAGGAGTGCCAGTAACTCAGATAGCTATGGCAGCTCAAATGGGAGCCCTGCAAGCAACAGCTTTGGCAGAGATGGAACAGCTGTACCGAGGGATTATGACACAGCAGCTGGAAATCCAGTGAAATTTGCTGAACAAGAGGAAAAAAGTCAAGGCAAGAAAAACTGGGCAAACTTCCCAACTGCTGAACTATGACTTTGGGAAACAAGGACCAAAATGTCATATACAGGAAATTAGCGGGTATTAAGAGTGACGATGAAGCTGGATGTAGCTCAGCTGATGAAGAAACTTAGAAGACTGTGAAGCAATAGGAAGTACTGTATTTAGAAAAGCAGATGCTCAATATGAAAAGGCAAGAACACACAAAGAGGTATGGGATTGGGTTTCACATCTGCAACGTAAGAAATGAACGCAATTTAAAAAAGATCATACTTTTAAGGTTTGGGAACTTATAGCCTTCTTGTTCTGATGTCAGGTCCTTGTTCCCAAAGAGCTAGTGTTCCAGTTTATTGCACTGGCTTTTCTTCCTTTTTTTAAAGCTGTGGTAAAATACACATAACATAAAATGTACCATCATAGCCATTTTTTAAGTGTACAATTCAGTAGCATTCGATAACGTTCATGATGTGCAACCATCACCACCATCCATGTTCATATCTCTTTTTTCTTTTTTTTCGTTTTTTCTTCTTACCATGTTCATATCTCTATCTTATAAAGCTGAAACGTGGGTGGGCGCGGTGGCTCACGCCTGTAATCCCAGCACTTTGGGAGGCCGAGGCAGGTGGATCACTTGAGGCCAGGAGTTTGAGACCAGCCTGGCCAACATAGTGAAACCCTGGGTGGCTTGGTGGCTGAGCCACAAGAATTGCTTGAACCTGGGAGGCAGAGGTCACAGTGAGCCAGGATCATGCCACTGCACTCCAGCCTGGGCAACAGAGTGAGACTCTGTCTCAAAATAAAAGTAAAAAAAAAAAGAACTGAAATGTTATTCCCATTTGCATTAGCTTTAATTTATTGAAAAATAAGATTTTTTTCATAAATATCAGATCAGTGATATAGGTGTTGTAATCATGTTAAACTCATTTCCACTAAACCTGACAGAACTATAGAAGGACGATATTTTTTGGTTCATGAATTCTACTTTTTGAACATAAAATGCTGTAGGTAGAATGAAATCTCATACATGCATATTTTTTGTGTCTGTTATCTTGTGAACTTTTGTACTTAACCTTTTACAGTTATTTTCATCTTTTAAAACATAAAAGAAATGTTATGCAGATGTTCGTTAGAAGATCTTGCCACTGGTACATAACCCAGCACAAATAAGCTGGGTGGTGATGATAATAAAAATGGTTTTCTCCAAAGGAAAAAAACCAGCAAAACTATTGGAGAATATTTTCATACCTTGGGAGCTATGAAGAAAACAACTTCCAGATGTACCTACATAAAGTAAAAAGACCAATGGACTAGGAGAAAATATTTGCAATAAATATAACAAAAAAAGAATATCCATACAATTAGGAAAGAATCCAACTTACAAACAAAACAAATGAGCCATTTGATAAGTGGACAAATATCATAGACATTTCCAAATACCAAAGATATGCAGCCTCACTACTATTCAGGGAAACTCTAGTGAAAACAATGAATTTGCATTTTTTCACCCATCAGATTGGCAAACATTTGAAAATATTCTTATTTTTATCTTATTTTTGAGACAAGGTCTTGGTCTGTCATGCAGGCTGGAGTGCAGTGGTGTAATCATAGCTCACTGCAGCCTTGGTCTCCTGGGCTCAAGCAATCCTTCAACCTCAGCCTCCTAAGTAGCTGAGAATCACAGAGGCATGCTACCACCCCAGGCTAATTTTCTTTGTTCTTATTTTGTTTGTTTATTTTGATACAGGGTCTCTGTCACCCAGGCTGGAGTGCAGTGGCATGATCTCAGGTCACTGCAACCTCTACCTCCCAGGTTCAAGTGATTCTCCCGCCTCAGCCTCCTGAGCAGCTGGGATTACAGATGTCCCGCACCATGGCCCAGTGAATTTTTGTACTTTTAGTAGAGACGAGGTTTCACCATGTTAGCCAGGCTGGTCTCCAACTCCTGACCTCAAGTGATCTGCCTGCTTTGGTCTCCCAAAGTGTTGGCATTACGGGCGTAGGCCACTGCACCCAGCCAGGCTAATTTTTTTGTAGAGACAAAGTCTCACTATGCAGCCCAGGCTGGTCTCAAACTCCAGGGCTTAAGCGATCCTCCTGCTTTGGCCTCCTAAAGTATTGGGATTACAGGCGTGAGCCATTGCACCCAGCGTGAAAATATTCTTAATATTCTAATATTCAAAAGTCGGTGAGGTTACGGGTAAACAGATACATTCTTATTACATTCCATTAGTACAAGTATCAAAAGCAAAGCCTTTGTTTGGAGGCAATTCGGCAGTATCTATTCATTTAAAAAACACATACCCTTATTAAAGCAGCAATTCCAATTGAGAAATCTGTACTATGGGAATTAACATGTGCATACACATGCACATGGAAGGATGTCATTGCAGCATCCTTTGCAATAGAAAGAAATTGGGAAAAACATAGATGCCCACAAGTGTGGGGAAAAGAAAGAGATCAGCCTGTTACTGTGTCTATGTAGAAAGAAGTAGACATAACAGATTCCATTTTGTTCTGTATTTGAGATGTTGTTAATCTGTGACCCTACCCCCCAACCTTGTCCTTGCAAGAGACTTGTGCTATGGTAACTCAAGGTTTAGAGGATTTGGGGCTGTACAGGGTGTGCTTTGTTAAACAAGTGCCTGAAGGCAGCTTGCTGGTTAAAAGTCATCACCATCTCTTAATCTCAAGTACCCAGGGACATGCACACTGCCAAAGGTCTCAGGGACCTCTGCCTAGGAAAGCTAGGTATTGTCCAAGGTTTCTCCCCATGTGAGAGTCTGAAATACGGCCTCCTGGGAAGGGAAAGACCTGATCGTCCCCCAGCCTGACACCTGTGAAGGGTCTGTGCTGAGGAGGACTAGTATAAGAGGAAAGAAGGCCTCTTGGCGGTTGTTGGCAGTTGAGATAGAGAAAAGCATCTGTCTCCTGTCCGTCCCTGGGCAATGGAACATCTTGGTATGTTCTGTTTACTGAGAAAGGAGAAAACCGCCTTAGGGCGAAAGGCGGGACTTGCTAGCGCAATGCTGCTCTTTATGCACTAAAAAGGTTTATGGAGATGTTTACATATGCATATCAAGGCACAGCACTTTTCCTTAAACTTATTGATGTCACAGAGATCTTTATTCATATGTCTTACTGCTGACTTTCTGCCTATAACGATCCTACTATACTGCCACTTCCTTTTCTTTAAGATGGTAAAGATAATTATCAATAAATACTAAGGGAACTCAGAGACCAGTGCCGGCGTGGGTCCTCTGGGCCCACTTTTTCTTTCTCTATACTTTTTTTTTTTTTTTTTTGAGACGGAGTCTCGCTGTGTCACCCAGGCTGGAGTGCAGTGGCCGGATCTCAGCTCACTGCAAGCTCCGCCTCCTGGGTTTACGCCATTCTCCTGCCTCAGCCTCCCGAGTCGCTGGGACTACAGGCGCCCGCCACCTCACCCGGCTAGCTTTTTGTATTTTTTTAGTAGAGACGGGGTTTCACCGTGTTAGCCAGGATGGTCTCGATCTCCTGACCTCGTGATCCGCCCGTCTCGGCCTCCCAAAGTGCTGGGATTACAGGCTTGAGCCACCGCGCCCGGCCAAGACTTCTTTAATTATGAATTTTCTAGCTGTTTTCTCAGAAACAGGAAATTTAATTTTGTTGGCTTTATCTCATATTCTGTCATTTTGCTGATATAATTTCCTTACTTATAATTTTTTAAAAAGATTTTCTATGTCCATAATCCAGCCACCTTACATGATAACTTATCTCTGTCTTTCTTTACTATGTCACTTCTTCATTTGTTTTTGTATCACTCACTACGAATGTTTGTTAAAATTAGAGTAACAATAAAAGATATAAACAATAAAAGATACTCCTTTTTTTTTTTTGAGACAGAGTCCCGCTCTGTCACTCAAGCTGGAGTGTAGTGGCGTGAATATGGCTCATTGAATCCTCAACCTCTTGGGCTCAAGAAGTCCTCCTGCTTTAGCCACATGAGTAGCTGGGACCACAGGGGCACACCATCTGATTTTTTATAGAGACTAGGTAGGTCTCACTATGGTGCCCAGGCTGGTCTTGAACTTCTGAGCTCAAGTGATCCTCCTGCCTCAGGCTCCCAAAGGGTTGGGATTATAGGTATGAGCCACTGCACCTGGACGAAACACTCAACAAGAGTATTCATAAATGCCTACAGATTTCACCCTTGAGATAACAGTGGCTTTGGTTTCTTGGCTCTTGGTTTTGAAACTAAAATTGATTGCTTCAGGGAAAGTAAACTAAGTGACAAGGGGAAAGGGGAAGGAGGGTATTTTTCACCATACAGGTTGAACACTCGAAATCCAAAAATCTGAAATCCAAAACACTACAAAATCCAAAATTTTGTGTGCCGACATGATGCTCAAAGGAAATGCTCATTGGGCATTTCAGGTTTTGGACTTTCAGATTTAGGGTAAGTATAATGCAAATATCCCCAAATCTGAAAAACTCCAAAATCCAAAACACTTCTGGTCCCAAGCAGTTCAAAGGGATATTCAACCTGTATATTCATAGTGTGTCTCTGAATTCTGAACCACATAACTATATTCATTGCTTCAGAAAGTAAACAATTAATAAATGTGTACTTTTAATCAAAAATGCTTCTTATTCCAGTTTAAGAGTGTATTTAATATAATTTGGATAATCACTCCTCTCAGCAACTACTAATTTTTATTATATTAGTTTTTCTTACTGCTATAATAGACTATTAATTTTTTTCTTTTTTTTTTTTGAGACGGAGTCTTGCTCTGTTGCCCAGGCTGGAGTGCAGTGGCATGATCTCAGGTCACTGCAACCTCTACCTCCCAGGTTCAAGTGATTCTCCCGCCTCAGCCTCCTGAGCAGCTGGGATTACAGATGTCCCGCACCATGGCCCAGTGAATTTTTGTACTTTTAGTAGAGACGAGGTTTCACCATGTTAGCCAGGCTGGTCTCCAACTCCTGACCTCAAGTGATCTGCCTGCTTTGGTCTCCCAAAGTGTTGGCATTACGGGCGTAGGCCACTGCACCCAGCCAGGCTAATTTTTTTGTAGAGACAAAGTCTCACTATGCAGCCCAGGCTGGTCTCAAACTCCAGGGCTTAAGCGATCCTCCTGCTTTGGCCTCCTAAAGTATTGGGATTACAGGCGTGAGCCATTGCACCCAGCGTGAAAATATTCTTAATATTCTAATATTCAAAAGTCGGTGAGGTTACGGGTAAACAGATACATTCTTATTACATTCCATTAGTACAAGTATCAAAAGCAAAGCCTTTGTTTGGAGGCAATTCGGCAGTATCTATTCATTTAAAAAACACATACCCTTATTAAAGCAGCAATTCCAATTGAGAAATCTGTACTATGGGAATTAACATGTGCATACACATGCACATGGAAGGATGTCATTGCAGCATCCTTTGCAATAGAAAGAAATTGGGAAAAACATAGATGCCCACAAGTGTGGGGAAAAGAAAGAGATCAGCCTGTTACTGTGTCTATGTAGAAAGAAGTAGACATAACAGATTCCATTTTGTTCTGTATTTGAGATGTTGTTAATCTGTGACCCTACCCCCCAACCTTGTCCTTGCAAGAGACTTGTGCTATGGTAACTCAAGGTTTAGAGGATTTGGGGCTGTACAGGGTGTGCTTTGTTAAACAAGTGCCTGAAGGCAGCTTGCTGGTTAAAAGTCATCACCATCTCTTAATCTCAAGTACCCAGGGACATGCACACTGCCAAAGGTCTCAGGGACCTCTGCCTAGGAAAGCTAGGTATTGTCCAAGGTTTCTCCCCATGTGAGAGTCTGAAATACGGCCTCCTGGGAAGGGAAAGACCTGATCGTCCCCCAGCCTGACACCTGTGAAGGGTCTGTGCTGAGGAGGACTAGTATAAGAGGAAAGAAGGCCTCTTGGCGGTTGTTGGCAGTTGAGATAGAGAAAAGCATCTGTCTCCTGTCCGTCCCTGGGCAATGGAACATCTTGGTAT
>NW_012116021.1:753236-755251 GCF_000951035.1 Colobus angolensis palliatus | reverse complement strand
TTTCTTTTCTTTTCTTTTCCTTTCCTTTATTTTCTTTTATTTTCTTTCATTTTGACACACAGTCTTACTCTGTCACCCAGGCTGGAGTGCAGTGGTGCAATCTCAGCTCACCGTAACCTCCGCCTCCCAGGCTCAAGTGATTCTTCTGCCTCAGTCTCCCATGTAGCTGGGACTATAGGCACAGGCCACCACACCCAGCTAATTTTGTTTGTATTTTTAGTAGAGACAGGGTTTCACCACATTGGCCAGGCTGGTCTCAAATTCCTGACCTCGTGATCCTCCCGCCTCGGCCTCCCAAAGTGCTGGGATCACAGGCGTGAACCACTGTGCATAGCCCATCTTCCTTTTTAGAGTCAGGTTTTGGGATGATAACCAATTTATTCCATGAAATACGCTTAGGTAGTAGGATTCCTTGTTCTTTTAAAAAATAACTTAATGCAACGTACAGGTTTTAATGTACTTCAACTTTAAAAAATTCTTCTGTGACCCCATTAGGGAGTCAGTTTTTTTTTTTTTTAAACATCTATTATTTTATCCTAATATTATTTCAGTGCCTTTATGTTGACCTCATTTGGGCAGTTTTTTGTTTTCATTTTTTTTGAGATAGAGTCTTGCTCTGTTGCTCAGGGTGGAGTGCAACGGTGTGATCTCAGCTCACTGCAACCTCTGCCTCCCAGGTTCAAGTGATTCTCATGCCTCAGCTACCCAAGTAGCCAAGCAGCTGGGATTACAGGCATGTGCCACCATGCCCAGCTAATTTTTCTATTTTTAGTAGAGACGAAGTTTCACCATGTTGGTCAGGCTGGTCTCAAACTCCTGGCCTCAAGTGATCCACCCTCCTTGGTCTCCCAAAGTGCTGGGATTATAGGCATGTGCCACTGTGCCAGGCCAGTGCAGTTATTTTTTGTAGTCAGCTATTTCAAATATATTGGTAGTACAACTATGTATATATCATCCCTTTAAAACAATGTTTTCTATTTCTATCTTCTTTATATCAATTAGGCCAACTATTTATTAATTTTTATTGTCTTTTCAAAGATCAGCTGGGTCCAGTGGTTCACACCTGTAATCCCAGCAATTTGGGATTTGAGACCAGCCTGGAAAACATGGTGAGATGTCATCTCTAAAAAATTCAAAAAATTAGCCAGATGTGGTGATGCATGCCGTAGGCCCCATTACTCAGGAGGCTGAGGTAGGAGGATGGGTTGAGCCTAGGAGATGGAGGCTGCAGTAAGCTGTGATCACACCACTGCACTCCAGTTTGAGAGCAAGACCTTGTCTCAAAAAAAACAAAAACAAAGATCAAACTTTTTAGTTCCTATTATTTTTACATTTTACTTATCTGATCTTACCAAATCCAATGTACACTAAATATTTAATAAATGTCTATTAAATTATAAAGTTAGAGGCCGAGCACAGTGGTTCACACTTGTAATCCCAGCACTTTGGGAGGCCAAGGCAGGCGGATCACAAGGTCAGGAGATCAAGACCATCTTGGCCAACATGGTAAAACCCTGTCTCTACCAAAACTACAAAAATTAGCTGGGTGTGTGCCTGTAATCCCAGCTACTTGAGAGGCTGAGTGAGGCAGAAGAATCGCTTAAAGCAGGGAGCCGGAGGTTGCGGTGAGCCGAGATCGTGCCACTGCACTCCAGCCTGGCAACAGAGCAAGACTCTGTCGCAAAAATAAATAAAATAAATAAATAAATAAATAATTTTTAAAAAATTATAAAGCTGGTCTTTTTGTATTGTTAATATAAATCTCCAAGTTCCATTTTCTCTAATAACTGTGGCCCAATTTTTTTTCTCTTTTAAAAAATTTTCCTTATTTTTTATAATATGGAATGCTTCACCAATTTGCATGTCATCCTTACACAGTGGCAATGCTAATCTTTTCTGCATTGGTCCACTTTTAGAATATATGCTGCTGAAGCAAGCACTCTATCCCAATTTTTAAAATACATTATCACTATATTTCCTTAATTTTCAAATAAACTCATATTATGTACACATTT